>NW_021833623.1:57500-59103 GCF_006345805.1 Octopus sinensis | reverse complement strand
TATGTGTGTGTGTTTTATATCCACATACATACATATAGTATATACATACGTGCAAGTACGTACATACAAAGATATATATACATGCATGCATGTAAACGCACATACATGCACGCATGCATACATACGTACATGCATGCATGCATACATGCATGCATACATACATACATACATACATACATACATACATATACATACATACATACATACATACATACATACATATATGCATATAAGTTTATGTTTGTCTAGAAACTGGAATCGATTTGCAGACGTACTTTATAGGAATTCGCCCTTAGAATCAATTATCCATATTATACACACGAGATCCTTTTCGGACGGTAAAATCATCGAATGCTTCCCGTTAACCACTGACACACATTAAGTATACAATTGGACAGGGTTCCTAGTTCTACCTAGTTAAAATATGATATCATTTATTCAATAGTTCGGTCACGTAACCGTTACAAAATATAGAATGTGATTACTGCTGGTTAGTATGCAGTCTGTTAAATATCTTTGGCAATGACTCAGAGAAGAGACCGACGTAATACAACTATTTACTCTGAAAGTAGACACAATAAACTATAGTGAAAAAATATATAATTTAAAACACAAAAGAAACAATGACTATTATATAGAGACAAGAAAAGAATAAATTGAGTGGAAAACTTCTAAAATTAAATTGGAAATTATTGAAACAAGCCAAAATGAAGACGTTACTATAGTAACCAATTATGTTTATGTATTGTTCAATTAAATATAACAACGACAAAGATATTTCCCTGCAAACATGAGTAACGTCAACAAAATATATGAACGAGGATTTTTGGAATATTTGTTTTATGCCTGAGTTAATAATAGCACAGCGAAGATTCTTTTTGATTTTCCACTTTCAGCACTGATGGGATATATAGCAGTCAAATAATGCTAGTTATTATTATTATTATTACTATTATTATTATTACTATTATTATTATTATATATACTGAGTGAGAGAGCATTCATGCATCAACGTGACACTGGGGTAAAATATACGAAGCCCAATATACCCATCATGACTACCCGTCTGATAAAGGTACACCAGGCACATGCATCACAACCATATGTGCGCGACATGGTGAATCATATCAAGATAAAACAGACATGACCTTGCAGGTGGGGCCCAGTTCGAATTTTCTTCATGAGTGAGTAGCCCATCCCGCCTCAAACGGTCCCTGAATAAGGGTTGTTTAAGGATGTTGAAAGAACAGAACCACCCATGTTTCCCAGAGGGAAACTATTCAAACCCCAAAAGAATCCTATCAACACATGGCTATGATGCTCCCCCACTACTTCTGCTTGTGATCAGAGATGCAGATATCGTCAGCCACTAAGGGACATGCTCAACTGGTTAGGTCAAACAACTGACAAGCAAATCTGTGGTATTGTGCAAATATTTGCTGTAGCCATCTTTTATACAAGCCAAGACAAAACAATGTACACGATAACACTTCCAATCAGTTAAGATCAGAAGCCATGAGAGCCACTGCCTGGTACGGCATCAGGGCATTTATTATTATTATTATTATTATATTATTATATTATTTTATTATTATTATTATAT
>NW_021833623.1:42500-52500 GCF_006345805.1 Octopus sinensis | reverse complement strand
TATGTATATAATATATTCACATTAACAACACGGAACGAGCGGTCGATTCAGATGATCAATATAGAACATGTTACATAAAATAGACTTATCACATCCGTCCTGTTTACTGACAATTCAATCAGTAGATAATATGTTGGCCTTCTGTGCATATCTCCTCGTGGTTTAGTGACACGATCATAGGATGGAATTTTTTTTCTGCTGCACAGTTCGATATTCCGACAGTGAAACCAACGAAAGAGATTATACGATACACACAGACACACACACACGTTATATATATATTTATATAATTTTATAATTATATACATATATATATATATATATATATATATATAAAGGCATGTATATAAACGAGAATTAAGGCTAAACACAAGTTGATATACGCGCGTTTCACCAGCATACCTGTTTGTAGCCCAACAATTGCTTCTTACTCGGATTTTCAGAAATTTTGCATGACTGTATCCGAAAATTTCTTCACACAACTTGATTAGCAATTCAATATGAGCTATATGTAGACATGCACAAATTCTGTAAGTTTAAAACCTTTCATCGGATCTCCATGAATCGAACTTTCTTCAATGCAGTTAATCTTACACCCTCTTTTGTATCTACCCCTTTTGATGTTTGGGAATTCTCTGATGTTTTTTCGGCTGACGAGTACGAGCCATCTGTATTCACTGCATTTTTTGTAGCTTATTAAAGATGTCCTCGTACGAAACGATTGTACCGAGATTTTAATCCATTCTTGTTGCTTTTTTTCTATATATATATATATATATACATACACATAGTCGTCTTTGTTTAATTTCAGAGTACAAAAGTATACGTACATGTTTGTACCAATGTGTATGTTCAGAATAACACAATGCAGTATAATTGCACGTCCGGCAAGTTCACTCTCATCAGTTCACCGCAAGGAAAGTTCACTACTATCTAATCACCAATTCACTGGGGAATCTTTTTTTTTGGGGGGGGGGGTTCTTTTTCAGTAAAATAGTTTTTAACAACTAACGTTGAGATATGAATATATTACCCCCGTAAACTTTCCACGCGATGAACTTTCCTCACAGTGAAAGTTCTTCAAGGTGCATTGATGGTGGTGAACTTACCTGTAATAATATAATTGTATATTCCCACATAACACATTTAAAGAAAGCTACCTCATCAGATCACCGGAACATTACGAGTGATTATGATACAGTTTGATAAAAAGCGGCAGCATCCGCCTCGAATATATGGTGACATTTATACCTGACTTAAATGCACATCTGAGTTTCATCACACGACAGAATTACCTATTTAAAATTCTCTTTATTTTATGCGAATAACCTAATTAACACCAGACAAATTACTTGAATCAGGAAATACGATTCCACAGAAGGATGTTATTGCATAGTAATTAGATTTATCTTTAAATGCTGTTGGATATATTCAATACATGATACATACCAAACATTCATAGATACATACATACATACGTACATACATACATACATACATACATACATACATACATACATACAGACATACATACATACATACATACATTCATACATACATACACACATACATATATATATAAATATATATATATATATACGTACAGGCACACTCACACATACATGCATACATATACACATACATGCATTCATACATACATATGCATGTATATATATATCTTTCTCTCTCTCTTTTACTTGTTTCAGTCATTTGACTGCGGCCATGCTGGAGCACCACCTTTAGTCGAGCAAATCGACCCCGGGACTTATTCTTTGTAAGCCCAGTATTTATTCTATCGGTCTCTTTTGCTGAACCGCTAAGTGACGGGACGTAAACACACCAGCATCGGTTGTCAAGCAATGCTAGGGGGACAAACACAGACACACATACACACACATATATACATATATATACATATATACGACAGGCTTCTTTCAGTTTCCGTCTACCAAATCCACCCACAAGGCATTGGTCGGCCCGGGGCTATAGCAGAAGACACCTGCCCAAGATGCCACGCAGTGGGACTGAACCCGGAACCATGAGGTTGGTTAGCAAGCTACTTACCACACAGCCACTCCTGCGCTATATATATATATAGCATTGCAGTCGGGTCCGTTCGTTTTATGCTAATAATAATGTAGCAGCCCTGTTTATACTAATAAAACCGTGGCCATTCGATTTGTCCTAATAAAACTGTGGTAAATTATATTTTACTGTTTGCTCCTAAAAATTGAAAATCATGTGAGCTCCTACAGCACAGACGTCACTCCAAATACATTTTCAATAATTTATACTATAAAAAAAGACGAATACTAGTGTATAACATACAGACCACTTATACTGTACACATATCCATATAGACATCAACATATATTTCCTAAAGTAACTTTGATTGTTCTAAGCTGCCGGACATAACTTATTTAGAACTTGTTCCACTTTGCATGGAATATATAATATATAGCTGTTGAAGGGGAATATTCCTTGTATTGTTTTCTTGTACTCTGTTTCTTCGTTTTTAATTATAATATATTTAGATATATATATATATATCTATATATATCTATATATATATAATATATATTATATATATATATATATGAAAAACGTACGTTTTCATAATCATCGATAGGCGAGCTGAGAAAAAACTTTCAATCTCCTTGGTCACTCTTTTAGATAAGCACGCGTAACAAATAGAAATATTTTATTTATCATAGAATATTGTTACAGGTAGACAAATTGTAATCATATTGTATAGGCATGTGGATATTATTCATTGAAATAATTCAATAATCCTTGATAGATGTACATGATAGCCAAATGTTTTGTGTTTACCAAGAGAAATTTCTGGATGCCATTAGTTTTTTTCATATACAAACATATAAATTGATAAAATATATATGCATAGGTCTCTTCTTCCCCTCCTCTTGAATATGTATATATATAATATATATATATATATATATATATATATATTATATAATATATTATATATATTATATGTGTGTGTGTGTATACATATATATATATACAATGAATACACACACACATATATATATATATACATATATACATATATATATAATATATATATATATTATATATATATATATTATTATATACATACACACACATATATATAAATAATTACATGTATATGTATATATATATATATATGTATATATATATATATATATATGTATATATATGTATATATATATATATATGGTATATATATATAGATATATATATGTATGTATATATATTTATATATATGTAATAATATGTATATATATATACAACACATATATATATATATACATTTATATATATATATATATGTACACATTCATCTCTATCAAAACAGAGCGAAATAAAAAACCTTGGGATATTTTTTTTTTCCCCATTACATATAAAGAATTATTAATACAAGAAAAGTAACTTACATTTTCTTTTCTACAATCATACCTATGTAACTTCTCTTAGTTGTGAAACGTATGTAAACAATTTTCAAGTCTTCTTGTTTGGAATGTAATTACACTGCGGCGTAATATTCCTCAGAAATTTTGACTCGTATAAAACATAACATCTAAAAATATCCTTTGGTGTACTGGTATATATATATGCATGTATGTATATATATGTATTTTTATTTTTCGCCTTTTTCAAGTCTAGCCAGGCTCATGGGCCCGGATTCCCGGTTTCTGTGGCGTATGTGTTCCCCGCAGCTGGACGGGACGCCAGTCCATCGCAGCATTACTCAAGAAACAGGAAAAGAGAGTGAGAGAAAGTTGTGGCGAAAGAGTACTACAAGGGTCACCACCACCCCCTGCCGGAGTCTCATGGAGCTTTTAGGTGTTTTCGCTCAATAAACACACACAACCCCCGGTCTGTGAATCGAAACCGCGAGTCCGCTGTCCTAACCACTGTCATTGCGCCTCCACATGTGTGTGTATATATTTACATTTATATATATTTATAATATTCATATAGATATAATATATACATATAAAATATATATATATTACATATATATATAACATATATATAAATATATATGTATATATATATAATATATATATATTATATATTATATATATATATATATATATTATTATATATATATATGTATATATATATATATATATATATATATTATATAATATATACATATATATATATACTTACAAACCAATACACAAATATGTGTAACCCATAAAAATTTTTGTGTACAGGCGATATGTAATTGCTACAACTGGAGGGCGTTAATTCACCACTGAATATAATGTCCTTTCCTCAGTCAGATGCACCTAAATGATCACCACCTACACTAAACCTGTGTTGGCAAAATGAGGGCACAGACCGTACAAAATGACTAAACGTAAAAATCAATATCGGTTTTAAAGCAGCTGGAAAATAGGTAACATAATTCCTGATATTCCATTTATTAAACATTTTTCTTTTGACAACTACTTATAAAATGCGAAAACCGTGCTTTTAAAATATTCCACTCACGATCACAATAGCGTGGTTTCGATTGGCGTTCATATGGCGTTCCTTCTGTTCATCTAGCTGTAAATATTTAACCCTGCGATGGACTGCGTTCCCTTCAGAGAGAATGGTGTCTTGCCTGCTTAGTCAACGGTGTGGCATGATTTAACGTCTACAACGCGAGGAACTGCATTGTGACCAGAAGTGTATAACAGCATATGTTACTCTGATCGATAGAGTGATATATATATCTTTATTGCCCACAAGGGGTTAAACATAGAGGGGACAAACAAAGATAGACAAAGGGATTAAGTCCATTACATCGACCCCAGTGCGTAACTGGTACTTTATTTATCTACCGCGACATGATGAAAGGCAAAGTCGACCTCAGCGGAATTTGAACTCGGAACGTAACGGCAGACGAAATACTTCTAAGCATTTCGCCCGGCGCGCTAACGTCTCTGCCGACTCGCCAGGTCGATAGAATGATATAGCGACCTGATTAATGCCCGTGTTACGAGTTCGAATCACACCGAAATCAAATTTGACTTTAATCTTAGATCTATACGATACACAATAGATAAATAAATAAATAAATAATTCCTTGTGTCAATTTTTTCCACCAAACCTTTCAAGGGGATGCTGTGCCATGGCCACAGTTTTTATGACCTAAACATAAAAAATAAAATATAACGTGCCAAAAAACAAAAAAAGTAATTCCACGAAATTCGAAACCTTATCACTATCGGTTACATGTCGTTCACATTAAATATATCGACTCAGTCACCACTACAGCAATCTACGCATACAACAGGAACCTAAATAGAGTAACCTTTGATAAAATGCAAAATTATTATTGCTAATTAAGGTAATTGTTGAGTAAATTAGACAATTCTACCTAGCGGTGTTATGTGATCTATGCAGAAGAATACTTATTTTTGCTTTTTCAGGCAATGAGATGGGAAACTACCTAGTACCGTTACAATTATTATCATTGTTGTTATTATCATTATTGTTGTTCTTGTTGTTATTCTTGTTGTTGTTGTAGCTGTTGTTATTGTTATTATTATGTTTAAATGTATATTCCCTTGTACAGAAGTATATATGAACGCATCATATGTATGTGTGCGTATTCCTGAGTGTGTGTATGTGCATATATATATATATATAATATATATATGTGTGTGTGTGTGTGTGTGTGTATGTATGCATGTATATATACATGGTCACAGAGGCACACGTGTATATATATACGTAAATGTATATACATACATAGACATATAGATGTAAGTATGTACATATTAGTATGTATATATGCATATATATATTTAATATATATACATATATACATACAATATATATATATATATATAGATATACATATATATATATATATATATATATATATATATATATATATATATATATAATATATACACATATATATATATTATGACAGAGAGAGAGAGAGAGAGAAGAGAAAGGGAGAGACTGAGGAAGAACAGAATACAGTATTGTGTATTTGAATAAACATCTAAGGTTGCCGAGGGACACAGCTGTGTGAACTTCTATATCAGGATACTAATAGACAGACTTACTTCAAGACTATCTTTTCAATGTGTTGTATAGCTTATGATGACCACTTAAGTAAACTGTCGGACACAGATAGCTAATGGGGAAAGAAAAAAGGTCAAAGTAAGATTTCAAATAGATTCATTTACTAAAGTTGTAAATGTTTGTGATAGATAGATGGATAGATGGATAGATAGATAGACAGACAGACAGACAGACAGATAGATAGATAGATAGATAGATAGATAGATAGATAGATAGATAGATAGATAGATAGATAGATAGATAGATAGATAGATAGATAGATAGATATAGATAGATAGATAGATAGATAGATAGACATATAGATAGATAGATAGACATATAGATAGATAGATAGACAGACAGATAGATAGATAGATAGATAGATAGATAGACAGATAGATAGATAGACAGAGAGATAGATAGATAGATAGATAGATAGATAGATAGATAGATAGATAGATAGATAGATAGATAGATAGATAAATAGATAGATAGATAGATAGATAGATAGATAGATAGATAGATAGATAGATAAGGTGGCGAGCTTGCAGAAATGTTAGCACGCCGGGCGAAATGTTTAGCGGCATTTCGTCTGTCGCTACGTTCTGAGTTCAAATTCCGCCGAGGTCGACTTTGCCTTTAATCCTTTCGGGATCGATAAATTAAGTACTAGTGACGCACTGGGGTCGATATAATCGACTTAATCCGTTTGTCTGTCCTTGTTTGTCCTCTCTGTGTTTAGCCCCTTATGGGTAGTAAAGAAACAGGTATTTCATCTGCTGTTACGTTCTGAGTTCGAATTCATCCGAGATCGACTTTGCCTTTCATCCTTTCGGGGTCGATAAATTAAGTACCACTTACGCACTGGGCCTCCCCTTTGAGAAACACCGATTTAACCTAAATTTGAGACACCAGCAAAAGAAAAAATGATTTTATTCACACAAATATGCAACCGAAGAGTTTAATGTACCAGTAATGATAAGGCTGTTGACTGGGAGAACACAAACATGGTTTAAACAGTAAGCTTGTCAGGAAAGAAACTTGCCTTTAAGCAGTACAAAAACAACAAAAAATAGAAGGTGCCGTTATGTACAGGTTGACGAAGAAAAAGCAGGACAAAAACGGCTTTATCGATCGTATTCTCACCTAGAATCGATTTTTGTATATTGTATATTTTTGAAGACTTATACACGCCCTGATACCGTCGGTATCTACATATCAAATTTGAGCAGGTCGGATGGAGGATGCCCGAGATCCGAGAAGACACACATAGACAGACGTACAGAACGGATTTTATATAAGATATATATATACTTTATTTAAAGCAGCAGAAAATTCAGCAAAACCTGTTACTCTGAGTTCCCGTTGCCGATGAACTCATAGTAACAGGTTTTGTTGAATTTTCTGCTGCTTTAAATAAAGCGTATTACTCTATCACTGGTATTTGAGTATTTTTTTCCACCTTGTTTCACATTTATGTGTTACTCGGTATATATATATATATATATATATAATATAATATATAAATATATATATATATCTACGTTACATACATACATACATACATCATACATACATACATACATACATACATATCTACATACATACATGCAAACATATATGCACACATACATACGTTTATAGGGTCTGCTGTTTTACTCTAAAGGCTTCTTATTCAGTGTTGGATATTGTGTATTAACATGCAATTGACTCCAGTTACAGTTAACTGAGAACAAATACTTTGTATTGATATATTTAATACAACTGAGATGACATTATCAGCGTCTGCTCGTGCATTCTTTGCACAAAGTTGTTAGTTGAGGTGTAACACCTTGCTTCTTGATTGTAAATTGTTTGTGATTTGTTATTAGCCATATATTTGCTGACGATATAATGAAGTAACTTGCATATCGGAATATTTATATTTGAATAAATAATAAAGCACAGCTCTATAAAAATTTGATAAGAATATTTACACCATTTGGATAATATGCACATTATATATTTATTCTAGATGAAAACTGACATATGAAACATGATTTAAAATTGGTAGTCAGTAAAATTGACATCATATTAACTTTAGAGGTGATAAAGAAAGATGTATATGGATATTATATCTCAGTGATAATCAATTATGCTCAAGGTATTTATTTAGTGTTTCCATCTATTCAACAGAAAGTTTCCAAAGTGCCTACATTTATTGAAAATCTTTTATCTGTTATTGAAATGACCCATTTTTGGAAGGTTTATGTAACGATTTATCTTGTATTGCATAGGTTTTAGCTTTATCTCTGTATGATTTATAGTTTTCAAGGATCTTCTATTCAAAATCCTTTTTTATCAACATTAAACAATAAATGGATAATTTGATTACGTTCTACATTTTAAGGAAAGGGTATTTTAAGGCGCAGGAGTGGCTGTGTGGTTAGTAGCTTGTTTACCAACCACATGGTTCCGGGTTCAGTCCCACTGCGTGGCACCTTGGGCAAGTGTCTTCTACTATAGCCTCGCGCCGACCAAAGCCTTGTGAGTGGATTCGGTAGACGGAAACTGAAAGAAGCCCGTCGTATATATGTACATATATATGTATGTGCGTGTATGTTTGTGTGTATGTTTTTGTCCCCCCTAGCATTGCTTGACACCGATGCTGGTGTATTTACGTCCCCGTCACTTAGCGGTTCGGCAAAAAGAGACCGATAGAATAAGTACTGGGCTTACAAAGAATAAGTCCCGGGGTCGATTTGCTCGACTAAAGGCGGTGCTCCAGCATGGCCACAGTCAAATGACTGAAACAAGTAAAAGTAAAAGTAAAGTAAAGTACCGCTGAACTTTCCGTGCGTAAATTCATTCTCTATCTACAGATACAACGTCACCGTTTTGTATCTTTGATTCATTTTCGAGAATAGAGTTCTGTGTCCCAGATGACTGTTTCAGCATTTCATAACTTCGAGTACGTTTAACCTCAGTTGTTTTTATTGTGCTGTTGCTGTTGTTGCTGTTTAAGCTTTTCATTATGATGTTACAGCAGCAGACTATTTCAGTTAAACAATCTCGTGGGACGAACATTAAAACGGAATTCTTGTTTGCTATGGTTAAGATATTGTTCAGTATTAGAATGTCTATAGCTGAAGTGAAAGCAAATGTGACCGACTTAATATTACGGCCGTTCTTCTGGAGAAAGCGTGGCAATGGATTGGAATATATTTCACGGACCTTTATGTACGTTTTCTTCTAGTTCTTACTGTCTAGTCAGGAAATTTTGTACTATAATCGATTAGCCAAATATCAGAAGCACACGACATATAGAGCTCATAGTATTTCTGCTCAAGCAACATTACTTTCTCCTACTTATAGAAAATAGCATACAACGAGCAAAAGAGATAACTATAGAACAGCGTAGGGCAACACGAAAAAGACGAACCCATCAATGAAACAGAATACCATTTCTAGTAGTACAAAATCCGTATCAACAAAATATTTTTAACATCATAAAAACAAATTTGACAATCATGAAACAAAGTAATCTGATGATTACTACGAACGTATGGAAGAGCTAATTGAACTTTATGAATATCACAAATTATTATTTTAATGTTTAACACCCTTCAATATTGTAAAATATATATATATTTTTTAAATACCGTAATAAAAACGTGAAAACCAGACTGATTTAACTATATTTAACTGATATATTATACCATGCACATATACGCAAATTCAGAAATATATATATACATATATATATACATATAATCTTTCGTTGATTTCAGTAATGCTGAGCAGCAGAGCTTTTAAGGAAGTCAGTCAGTTTAATCGTCTCGCGTTCCTTTGAATGATAATTTATTGTTGATCTCGCAAAGAAAGTTAATCATCTCCAAGTTTGTCCGGGCTATTGTCATACTAAATTAAGTTCAAT
>NW_021833623.1:25000-40000 GCF_006345805.1 Octopus sinensis | reverse complement strand
AACCACGTGTTGTGGGTAGAAATGTTGTAACTTAGGACATAATTTCAAAAAGTATAACATCGTATCTCTCTCTATACGCTTATGGTGTTAACAATGTAGTGTTTTTTTTCAATATATTTTTCGGTAGCTGCTACTTACGGCTAAATGGATGTGACAATTAAGATCGTTTATCCTTTGTATATGGGGCATTAACGCTAAAAACTTTAAAACGAAAATAAAACATCGCTAGTTAAATTCAAATGGAGGCGTTGCAACGATTTTATATGTTTGTTCCTTCTCGAGTCATGCCTGGCTCATAAGGGCCGGTTTCCCGTTTTCCTTGACGTATAGGTTCCCCACCTGAGCGGGACGCCGGTCCGTCGCAGGTGAGCTGCAAGAGGCAGGAGGAAAGAGTGAGAGAAAGTTGTGGTGAAAGATTTAGCAGAAGTTCGCCATTACCTTCTGCCGGAGCCGCGTGGAGCTTATGTGTTTCGCTCATAAAGACACACATCACCCGGTTTGAGAGTCGAACCCTCGATCCCTCGACCGCGAGTCCGCTGCTCTAAGAACTAAGCCATGTGCCTCCACACGATTTTATACGGTTTAACTACAAGAGTGAAGAGCAGCGCCAGATGCCCTCTTGGAGGTGCTCTAAGATTAAGGAAAAAATAGATGAAATACCCTTTACGTCACAGTTCCGTTCTAGGCTCTTTCTGTAGACTTGACTCTGATACAAGCACACAAGGGACAGTATTTTATGTTAGGTGAACGATTAATTAAATCGGACACCTAAACACGACTGTGGTTCCCTTCGATGGGTTTGCACTCTTTTTCTATTTACCACATTTTGAGCCCATGCGGGATCCCCCATGGAGAAGTAACAACTAGGTAACCACAAACCAAACCGTAATTTCTTAAAGCATGAAGGAGACAAAGAACTATGTTTCTTACGTAAAAAGATAGTCATGACTGAAATAATTTTAGTCTTAAATCTGCTTCGTTGCGCTAAAACTTAAATTTCAGCCACAATTTTCGTTCAACCAGAAATTGTAGTCAATGAATCTTGACTAAAGTACCACGGCATGTGATGGAATTTGAAACCATTTAGTTACGAAATAGACTTCTTAGTCATACAGCTGTACATTTATTCAAACTTGACACGTTGTCTCGCAATTCGGAGACACTTTAATATCCACAGACAGACAATACTAGGCAAAAACTAGGACCTTGTTTGTATATTTTTTATATTTAATCCTAAGATTTTCAGTTAGTTACTAACATTTTTATTACACTTAGATTTCAGTTAAGTCCCGACTAAAAGTTTACAAACGTATTTAACATCTCAGTTACCACTGATATTGCCACTGTGTTTGTACTCCACTTGTAAATCTAAAAGTGAGACAAATAAACCAGAATTGTTTTCAAAAATGCCCACCTCAGCGACAGAGAGATAATTAAATTTTACTTGAGACTTTTTCCAAACATATTTGTTGACATAACCGTAAGTTTCCTGTTTGTCCACATATCCCTCACTGCAATTACAATCTACTAAATACTCCAGAGTAAAAGTTACATAAATGTTATGAATTTTTTCCAAATTAAACCTAGAGGAACACATACTTTTATAAATCGAATTTAAAATTTTAAAAACATTTTTCTTACAGATGCAAAAATTCAAGTTCCTCTTTTACCATTGACATTGTCAGTACGCTTAGGCAAACACTTTTTAAAATTTACATTCCACAGAAAATATTCTTAAACCTTCTTGTTTGCCATTAAGATAGACATACCTTTACAATTTATTTATTAACCCAAACTAGAGCTTAGAAAAATAATCTTACTTTTAACATTTTACACTCTCAGTGTTTATATAAATTTCAACTTTAAAATTTGTCAGAATCTTGTCAGAAGGAGATGCTGAATTGTTCCTGACTTTGGGTAAAAGAAAATACAGGAGGATCAGTTTTATGTTTTTAAACAATTTATTTTCCTCACAGATTCACAAACTTATGCAGTGGTCCTTCAGCTTTTCTAAGCCCTGTAAAAGACCTCACGCTGTTGGGCATCCAGCAAGGTCTTTCGTGACGTATCTAAAGCTGGGAAATTTTCAGAAACCCCTCGTATATGCTCACATAAAATTTAAACTTATTGTTTGTAATCGATAAAGTCGCTGCCCTTATAATTTTTTAACCTCAAAGTGAATGTTACTCGCGCAACCAAATTTTATCTTTAGAATACTGACTACGAAAAAAGATACTTTTATTTAAATTCAATTTTAAACTTTTAGACAATGGTTTACAGACATTTCATTTTTTTTTCTTTTCCTTTTGTCACTGATACTATAGTTGCATTAAGAGGACCACTCACTAACTGCAGACAAAGTGTTCTGACAAGCTGAAAAATTGTAAATTAACGAAGTATCATCATGCAATTTCGATAATTGACAACTTGAATTAAGAGAACATTCAACAGAATCTTGTGTGTGTGTCTACGTGCGTCTATGTGTATGCATCTGTATGTGTCTTGCATTGTGTTTGTATGTATGGGCGTGTGCCGTATGCATATGTGTATGTGTGTGTGTGATTCTTGAATTTTCCTGCTAGAAGATTTTAATTTTCTTGCACATTGTTTCGGATAATGCACTGACTTGATTTTTTTATGTAGGCCATCATTATTTCTCTTCATCTTCTTCTCGGCCTTCTTTGCTTTTTTCTTAATTTTCTTCGTCCTCAGTTCTCTCCTCCTTCTCGTACTACTACTGCTGCCGCTGCTGCAGCTGCTGCCGCTACTACTACCACTTACACTACTACTACTAAATTTTCTTCTTCTTCTTCTTCTTCTTCTTATTATTATTATTATTATTATTATTATTATTATTATTATTATTATTATTATTATCATTATTTTTCTTCTTCTTCTTCTTCTTCTTCTTCTTCTTCTTCTTCTTCTTGCTTCGTCTTCTTCTTCTTCTTTTTCTCCTCTTCCTCTTCTTCTTCTTCTTCTTCTTCTAATTCCACTTCTTACCCTCTTCATTTTCCCCGTCTTCTTATCCCCGTCCTCCTTCTCTTACTTCCGCTTTCCCTCATTAGTATTGTTGTTGCTGTTGTTCATGTCGCTGTCGTTCAACGGGTTCTTGAGCTAGCTATTCCAGTGAAATCCATTGTTCTTAGATAACAGTTCTATATATTCATATATATATAATATATATATATTTTTTTTATTACCATTAATATTTTCCGCAGACAGCCATTAATTAGATTCTTTGTTTAGACAATAATGACCACACTCGCATATACAAAGCTTCCAACAGGTGAAGACCCATGACGCAAGAGAACATCTACGAAGAATCATTGAAATACCACATTAGGTGTTAACTTCTCTCTCCTTTTTTTTTCATAAATGTACGTGTATGTCTGTACATGTGTGCGTGTTCATTTAGTTTATTAAGAAGTGTTTTCATTAGTTAGTGTATTCCTAAGTTTCAACGTCGATGTATTTGTTTAAAAGTTTTGATGTAAGTGAAGAAGAACAAATGGAAGCTGAGGAGGCCGTTGACTTTTAGAATCTGTAAGATGCTGCACAAAATTGATTTTAGATTCTGAATTGTAACCAACTTTACAACATTTCTGATTTTAGCATGAGCCATAAAAGTAATAACAAAAAGAAAATATTCACCACACGCAGAGCAGCAACAATTCAATAGTAGTGCACCTATTCATACTTAATACATTCTGACAGATTAAAAGATCGCTGATAGTTGTCTGTCATCGGAGATTGTCTCCCAACCATAGATAATATCTGTTCGTAACACATGCGATTTAACGGTTGACTGCTGCTAGGGGACTTAGACATACTGCAGTATTGTGAGCATGCTTGTCTCCCCATTCAAAGCCCCCCACAGAGCACAGATGACAAAAGAACTTACTTGTGAATTTGCCTGCGTTAATTTGATCGTATATGACATGGCTAGGATCACTGTAACTTCAGCGATCCTAGGTTATTGCATCGGAGTTAATTCATTCCTTGAATTTCCATCGCCGGTTATTTACATTATAAAAAAGAGTTTCACCGTGATTCATAATTCTATCGGTAATTTCATCATAATGCTTGTTTAAACGCGGACTAAATACATTGTAGGGCAGAAAAAACCGACCTTATTTTACACGAACTTTGAAGTGGCATGAGCAAAAGAATCTTATCTTCATAAATCTTATATCTTTCAGTTATTTGCTATTGTTATGGACTTCGAACTAGTGTGCATTATGGCTTACTCTTCAGAAATGTTTGTCAAGAAAAGTAAAGGAGGGTTTTTTTTTATGCTGCCCCCACACTGTACATCACATTTTATTAGCAATACAATAAATATATAGGTTAAAAGGCAATAATTTCGATCTTAAGATTTGGAAAACATTTTTTTTTATAACTTTTCAAAAAGAACTATTCGAGAATCGGAACAATAATCGAATTTCAAAGGCAAAAATAATCCGATCTACGATCTAGGAAGTTTCAACAAACTTGGGGAAAGATCAAACGTAGAATCAGGAAAAAATAAAGCGAATAATGGAACAGCAAATACATAAAGTGAAAAAAATCCCCTGTGCAAAAGGAAATGTAAAGGTAACGCAGCGGAGATTCAATTTATCTTATATTAATATCAAAATCGCAAAATACGGGTTTATTTAAGACACATTGCTAATCATTTCTAGAAGGAATTTTTCTTTCTTTTCGTTCCCCCAATTTAAAATTTTCTTATCGTTTTATTACGTGAGTTTCTGAATCTATTTTTATGAATAACTTTCACTTGTTTTGGTTTGCGTATTTCCATTGTGATTACATTTTACACACACACACACACACACACAACATACACACACCACACACCATATATATATAATATATATATATATATATATAGATATAGATATATATAGGGAGAGAGAGAGAGAGAGAGAAGAGAGAGAAGGAGAGAAGAAGATAGAGAAGAGAGAGGGCTAGAAGAAGAAGAGAGCGATAGATAGATAGATAGGCGAAGATAGATAGATAGATAGATAGATAGATAGATAGATAGATCGATAAGAGATAGGTAGATAGATACATAGATAGATATATAGATATGTTTCTTTATTGCCACAGGGCTGCACACAGATAGAACAAATAAGGTAGAGCTTTTCTTTTGAAGGTATTAAAAAAAAAAAAAAAAAAAAAAAGGAGGGGGAGGTTCGATCAAAAGGGATCGTAAAAGGAGAGAAAGAGGACAAAAATAAGGGGGGTTAAAAAAAAAAAAAAAAGGGGGGGGAGAGGAAAAAAAAATGATCAATAGGGATCGTTATCACAGAAATGTCAATAGATAGATAGATAGATAGATAGATAGATAGATAGATAGATAGATAGATAGATAGATAGATAGATAGATAGATAGATAGATAGATAGATTTGAATTTCTACTTTATTGTTGATGGTATGCAATGCATTTTAGTCTGCGATTAAAAACAGAAAAGAAAACCACTAATCTCTGGGTAGTCAGGTATTTATTGTGCGGTAAAAGGTATCATGATGAATTCAACAACGATCCATTGGTTCGCTATATAATCTTTTTATTCATTGCCATTATGACTGGCGATATATTTAATGTAATATATTCACATTACCTTGAAAATACTTGGCGATAAAATTCTAATTGATGTAATCGACTTCCTTTGAAATTGCCGGACGATAGGATTGTAAGCGATGTAATCACGTTGCTTTGAAATCAGCAGACGATAAATTTTGAGGCAACGAAATCACTTTACGTTGAAATGACTAGACAATAAAAATTCGAGGTGACAGAATCAACCAGCATTGAAATTACGAATCGATTTAATTTAAGGCAAAGAATTTACTGCGTAACAATTGCTTTGCGATGAGATCCTTAATTAGTGTTATTCCAGGTGATGTGTCAGTCTAGATGTAATCATTGTTGATTGAAATAATCAGCCATTAACATTACGTACCACGATGTAATTACGTCTGTAATTGAATAAAACAGATGTATTTGGCAGACATTGTATGGCTATTACCTTTAATTACGGGTACAGTCAACCGGATGGACAGCTTTAGACTTTTGGCATTTATAAATTCATTGACAAGATTTAGGACAACCCTAACTTTTAATATGAGATACATGTTCAAGATAATTTTCAGTGCGTATATATATATATATATATATATATATATATATATATATATATATATATATATATTACATATGTATATATGTATATGTATGTACCGGTGACAATATGTCATAAGAAGAGAATGTTGAGTAAAGTTAAACATACGTATATATATATATATGTGTGTGTGTATATGTGTACACGTATGTATGTACGTTTTTATTTATGTACGTGTGTATGTATGCACCTATGTATGGAAACTGCAGTGTGCATTATTATAATGTGTATAGATTATTCCACATTTCACTGAATGGAAACAAGTCAGAAATTCAGAGATAATATACATCAATCTTAATACAGTGTGATATCATAGATGACACATTGATATTAGAAGTAGCGAAATAATATTGGCTGTTAAAGGCCAAGATGTAAATTCCTTAAATACTACAGCCGGATTACGATCAATTATAAATGGATTAATCGTGTTTCATTGATTAAATGTAGAGAGGAGGATTATATTAACGTATCTGGATTTGATAAATAGTTTACTTATTGCAGTAAACATCTAAGGTAGTACAGGTATTCAAAATGATATTAAATATTATCTGCTGTACACAATTTGCGATATCTATTTCTTTCTTCTTCCGAATTTTGTTTCACTTGCTTTGATCTCGATCAGTGGTTCTCAACAATTTATTGTTTTTTTATGGACCCGACTGTTTGCTGTTTTAATCGGGTGGACACCCATAGCCATTCGACGTTTAAAACCTAATTTTATAGATACTGCTTTCAAAGTCTCCAATGTTGTTATTCTCTGATTCACTTGTACAGGTCGTACTGTCTAGAGTGTTAGAGAAAGAAACCTAAACGTTTCTTGCAAAACATGCATTTAAATCCTAATATCATGGACCCATTTACTATGTTCTTAATGCAGACTCCCAAAATCATTTATAGAACCCCCCCAAAAAATCATATACGCTCCCCTAGGAATCATATAGATCTGGGATGATAGCCACTAGTCTAGTAGAACCGAGAAGGCGTTAAAAGTTTTAACTAATTGCCTTGTCTTTGGATCTTCGTACATATATATATGCATACACAGATCAAATACACACACGCACGCACAGACGCACATATACACACACATATATATAAATATATGTGTGTATGTATCTCCTTCTTCCCTTCTTTCCTGAGCGTCCAATAATACTTTATTTGTTCCACGTCCTCGCGTTGTTGTGTTTTGTTTTTGGTTTTTTGTATTTTCTTGTTTGGATTAATTCTATATACATATACTTACATACTTGCATATATGTTTGACCCGAAATGGAGATTAATAGTAGCACCTGGAACTTCACAGTACTGTAATTACATATAGATACTTGCACACACACACGCACACACACACACACACACACACACACACACACACACACACACCACACACACACACACACGCACACACACATATATATATATATATATATATATATAATAAATATAGACAGCAGTGAGCAATCTTTAAGAAATAGGAAAACTATAATTTTCATTAAATATAAGTAGAGTCTTAGAAGCACCTACATTGCTAGAAATAACGCAAAATGATCTAATACTGTCGTCAAAGCACATAATTGTATACATATATGCTGATACGGGCTATAATCATCTGAAGCACCGATCGAAATTATCTCACACTAACGTTTGTTCCGGCAATTTCCGTTGCCTCATCAGTAAGAACTGACTCGACTTCAGTAGATTCCAGATTTAATTTTCTACCAATATCTAACTTTTCACCGTAAGAATTACGGATGATTTAGTGAATCCCTAATACGTATGCATAAAATTAATATAAACATCTGTACGTTATGTTTGCCAAACAGGAAAGCCATAATCGTCTCTAAATATACCCAGGTTGTTAGATATATCTACATTGCTAGAAATGCACGAGGGTTTTTTTTAGTCAATACACTGATAGGAACTATAATCGTCCGAAAATACTAACCGAAAATTTCTTATACTAACATCGGTTTCAGCATTCTCCGTTGCCTAAATATATATACATATATATATGTGTGTGTGTGTGTGTATGTGTGATGTGTATGCATACAAATGTACATTTAAATACATATATTTATGTATGCATATATACATATATATCCCCCATTATTGGACTATTTTCCTTAGTTATCACACGGTGGTCGGTATAAGCTTTAGGCTCATAGAAATGCCATTTGTATGTATTTAGAGACAGAGAATTGAGACACTGTCGTTCTTTTCTTAGTATTCTCGTCTCTTTTTTTATCTTTTCTCTACAAGAGCATATGCTCGAAACCTTAAAGTCGACTTCCAATATTCTTGAACTTCAATATAATAGAGATTGATTGTGTAGTTTATTTTCACTCATCACGTTTTTCTCTTAGTTTTCTTGAGACAGGTAATATAGATTAAAAATACACCTGCTTATCACATACACATATATCTGTATATATATATATACATATATATATACATATATATATACCAATATGTTATTATATTGTATATATATTATATATATATATATATATAAGAATGAATGTTTTTATATATATGAACGTGAAATACAGGAAGGACGAACCGGAACACAGACAAATCCTTCGAAGCCTTCAATCTTCAGTCAGACACCGAATCATCATAGCAAATTTCGGCTGTTCATTCTGATATTTGCTCCAATCGGCCAGCCCCAAGAAAAAAACTATGTAAGCATTAGATTCTTGGTAGAAGACAGGAATGTGAACGCACAAGAGGATGTAAATACAAGAGACGAAAACGAAATTGAAAACAGTATGAATAAACAAAATATATAACGGTGGTTGTCATACGACTTTAGACCAAATGAGACAAAAACACCAACAACATATATCTATATATATATCATATATATATATATATATATATATATATAAATATATAATCTATGTATGTATACATAGATATGCGAATGTCAGAATAAATACCAGTTGTCACTAAAGTACATGATAGAACTAATTTGTCTTTCACATTATTTTCATTTTGGTTAAGTAAAAATCACTTACCGTACATACATCAGTATATATGAGATATATCACTTATATACTGAGGTAATTGGACCCATCAGCTCCCCTCCAACTTTATATCTCAGCATTTCCACTTCTATTTCATTATTTACACATTTATGTATTTATTGAATTATATTTGTACAGAGAACATTTTGTAGGCAGGGGAAAAAGTGGTTAAAATACAATGGAAATATTAATGAAAAGCATCGACGAATATTTTTGAAGAGATTTCAATTACCTACACCCCCCGCACACACATGCATATATATATATATATATATATATATATATATATATACATACATACACCACACACACACACACACACACACATATATATATATATATATAGAGAGAGAGAGAGAGAGAGAGAGACCGACAGATATATATATATCCATCTATACCAAAATATATAAACATCAAATCTGTATACCTGTATATATATACGTATATTTACATATATAAAGGATAAGTATATATATATATATATATATATATATATATATAATATATATATATATATTATGTGTGTGTGTGTGTGTGTGTGTGTGTGTATATATAAGACCTATAACAATTTTACATATTCCCAATCTTGATTGGTGACTTATTTATGCGATGGAAACTAGTAGAATATAGCTATTAATGCAACAAATAGGACTTTTTAATTACTTTTATTTTTATAAAGTATAGTAAGTATATATATATACATATATATACATACATAGTCATATACACTGAACCCGCAGATATATATACACTCTCATGTATAGTATATATATTATATATATAGATATATATATATATGATATATATATAAATATATATAACCTGCGTGAATATACATGTATATATATATGTGTGTATGTGTGTATATATATATATATATATACAACAATACATACATACATAAGGATATATATATATATATAATATATCGACAGGCACACGCAAATACACACACTCACACAAATTCACACACGCATACATGCTGCTGCATATATACATATTATGCATCAGTGATATGGGAAATTGATGTTCCCGAAGAGTCATTTTCAGTGTTTTCACGTACACACACATGCAGTCACTCACAAATACACAGAAAACACGCACACACATATAGACACTCACTCGTGCACTTACACACACACACACGTATATATATATATATAATTATATATATATATATATATATATATATATATATATATATATATATTATATATAATATATATATAAGTGTGTGTGTGTGTGCGTGTATACTTGTATGTATATATATCAGCATATTTAATATTTAAGTATACATATATTTACGTATATCTATGTATGAATGTATGCTTGCATAAATATATGCGTAAATACATGCATGTATGCATATATCTTCGGTGTTTGCCATCTAGTGAAGCAGCCATCATATAATTTCAAATCTATTGAGAATATACGTTGAAAATAATAGATTGTGAAATAGCTAAGTGGTGTAGAATATATCGAGATTGCCAGAAATTTGATTCAACAAGAAATGAATGTCATACATACTGAATTCGGTGACATAGTGTCTCAGACTGCATTCTTTAGCTAGTGTGGGAGGTGGTTTGTATGTGTATATGTGTGTATATTTGTCTGTGTATGTTTGTGTGAGCGGAAATATACATAATCTTACCTTAAATATTTATATATATATATATATATATATATATTATACACACATACATATATATGCAGAGCGAGAGAGAGAGAGGCATACACATATATACACATGTATATAATATATATATATATATATATATATATATATATATATGTATTTATTTATGTATTTATATATGTATTTATATATATATATATATATATATAGGTCCAAACTCACACAGAAATACACACCAGTACACGAAACGCACATCGATCCACAAAATATGCACACTAGATTAATAATGCACACAAGCACACACAGGACTACATAGTTTTAAGCTCGTCCACTCCTATATTTACTGGAACTCGCCTCCTTTCATACGTACAAATGTACATGCAGCGTTCTCAAATAGAAACATTCGCTTGTGCAAACCAGTTCGTCCTTGTGCCCATTATTATCTCCAATTCATTCAGACTCTTTCTTCCAACTACTTCATCATGTTGTACCTACACATTTTTTTCTCTCTCCGTTTTTATCGTTTTCGCTCCATTTTTCTTTTTTTACCTCTCACATTTTCTTTCGAAGAGCATAGGCTCGAAACATCGAAGACTTCACCATTCTTGCTGAGCGTTCACTTAATACATCTACATGTCGTGTTTTCTTGTCTTGGTTTGCTTTCTGGAAATTTGAACTATATGTATTTCATATATATGTGTGTATGTATATATATAAATTTATATGTGTATATATATTCATATATAATATATATATATATATAAATAAATATATAGACATATATATGTGTATATGTATAATATTCATATACACGTTTGTGTTTGTGAGCTTATAGATATATATATGTATGTATGTACATATATATGTATATATATATAATATATATATATAATATATATATATATATATATATATATATATATATATATATATATATGTATGTATGTATATCTGTGTGTATGTGTGTGCTTGTGCTTGTGTTTGTGTGCTCTTGTATATACATTTACGAGTATAATTATATATATATATTTATTTATTTATTTTTATAATTCTAGATATTGCTATAAAACTTTCCGTACGTAATGATGTTTCATATTTATATATGTCATATTAATTTGAAATATCGTGTAATATTTACACACACGTAATCACACAATTTTGAATAATGTTTCGTCGAATAAGAACGTAATTTAAGAGTGGTTTATTCTATGATTCTTGTATGGTCGTACTGGCCACTATCGGAATATAATACAATGGTTATACACAACCTCCGCAGTTACTGAAATCTGAGGTTTACATTATCAAATTATATTTGCTTGAATGCCAAGTTGTGGAATAGGAAGACGGTCACAATAGCTTAAAATATACCAATTTCCTGTGACACACGGCACACACATATAATTAAATGTACACACATTATACACATCCACTCACACACATACACCCACATATATACGTATCCATGCGTGCGTATGTCTCCGTGTTTGTGCTTCTCCTCTTATAACGTCTGACAGCCGATGTTGGTATCTTTACGCCTGCGTAACTGGGGAGTTTGTCAAAAGTAGGTGATACAATAAGTACTGACGTAAAACCTTCATAAAAGCATATATATATATATATATATATATACGTATAGATGTATGTACATATACTTAAGTATATATGTATATATGTATATACATACATATATATATATACTTTATTTAAAGCAGCAAAAAATTCAACAAAACCTGTTACTCTGAGTAACGGGAAACTCAGAGTAACAGGTTTTGTTGAATTTTCTGCTGCCTTAAATAAAGCATATTACACTACCACTGCTATTTGAGTACTCTTTTTTCCACCTTGTTTCACATTTATGTGTTTACTCCGGTATATATATATATTATTTATATTATTATATGATTGAACGCATCGCATCCTCCTCTAAGTAAGTTTTATCGTAATACTTCTGATGAGAACTCAATACGATCTTTTTACTCTTTCATTTTTCTCTCTTTCTCTCTCTTATTCTTTTACCTCCTCTTCTACCACTATTCTATCCTATTACTCTGTCACTCTCTCTCCCCCTCACTTCTCCTCCTTTGATCACGGGCTCCCACGTGACCATCGACCAACATTCTTTCATCTAACTTGTGTTTCTTTTTCTCATCCAAGGAATTGAAATTTTTACCATTAAGACTATTCTGCAGAGACCTGGATAATTGGAAATCCGAAGCGGTAATATCTGGTGAATATGGAGGGTGGGGTAACACATCCCAGCCGAGCTGCAGCAATGTTTGTCTGGTTACCAAATAATCAAGTGCCGAAAATGAACTTTCTTATCTTCCATTTTAAAGAGTTACGGAATTAACACAGGTTATAGGAACATAAACCATCTTCCACGAAAAAATGGCTTAAACTGTGCTCTAAATGGAGGTG
Source organism: Octopus sinensis (assembly GCF_006345805.1). Taxonomy (NCBI): domain Eukaryota; kingdom Metazoa; phylum Mollusca; class Cephalopoda; order Octopoda; family Octopodidae; genus Octopus; species Octopus sinensis. The sequence goes on along the minus strand of NW_021833623.1, from coordinate 26,732 downwards.
TAGTCAAATCCTATTTTATGGACTCAACCATGCTCTAAAATAAATCGAAAGGTAAGCTACTATAAATCGGCACGAACTTTCCGGACAATCCAATAGATATGTTAAGAATCTAGTTATTCTTGAACAGAAGCTGAACTTAGCGGACATAAAAAAATTAATGAAATGCAATTTCAGTCATAGGAACAGCAAGCTATTTAGGTTAGAACATTTAAACTTATTGACCACTGGTACTTAATTTTATAACGAAATTCATAGTAAATGTCAGACATTTAATAAGGCATCTACACTATAATGGATTTAATATAGATCGGTTACATTGCAGAAACAAAGCACGTAAAACGCTTGCATAAAACGCACGTCAGTATTTTATATGTTGTAATCTATTAATCAAATAACTGCAATTTTCCATTTACTCATAATACGCTCTGGAATTTTATGTGAAATTCTTTGAAACGAATTCCGGATCTACCAATCGGAAGAAAGCACAACTATAATTGCATACTTTACAATATCCTTACCATTTCCTTAAATGAAGGTGCATTGTTCAGTGATTAGTGCGTCAGGATCACAATCACGAGTTGGTGAGTTCAATTCTCAGATGGCGGCTCTGTTGTGTGCTGAACGAGACACTTTATTTCACGTTGCTCCTGTTCCCTCAGCCGTAGAACTGTGTTGCGACGTCACTGGCGCCGAGCTGTATCGGCCTTTGTCTTTGGGGGGATATCATAGGCGGCGTGGAGGGAGAGACTGGTATGCATGGGTGACTGCTGGTCTTCCATAAACAACCTTCCGCCGAGTTGTACCTCACAGGGTAAATTTCAAGGCGCAATCCCATAATCATTCAAAGACCGAAGGGGGTTCTTTACCTTTTAATACTTCTTTACTCGTCTTTATCGGATTGCAACAAAGTACTTAGAAAGCATTTGCCCGCATTTTAAAATCATTGTTCATTTGTGTGGTGGGGGCACATGGCCTAGTGCTTAGAGCAGCAGACTCGCGGTCGAGGGAACGCAGGTTCGAATCTCAGACCAAGCGATATGTGTGTTTATGAGCGAAATACCTAAGCTCCACGCGGCTCCGGCAGAAGGTAATGGCAGAAATTCTGCTGACTCTTTCGCCACAAATTTCTCTCACTCTTCCCTCCTGCATCTTGCAGCTCACCTGCGACAGACCGGCGTCCCTTTCCAGGTGGGGAACCTATACGCCAAGTATATATATATATATATATATATATATATATATAATAAATACGAAATGGGACAAGAACGCAAAACATCCGAACACCAAGGTGATACAAAAAGGGGCAACAAAACATCCAGAAAGACGATAGAAAGAAAACGATATATATATTATATATATATATATTATATATATATATTATATGTATATATATATGATGGTCATCCACACGTGACCGAGGAAGACCATTGCTGACATTCAGGCGCATTGTGCGCTCTGGGACTAACATATTTTGCATTTGCGGCTCCGTTGGTGGTTAATGAGCCCTGTTCTTGACAAGCATACACGACTGCAAACGTGTCGACTCCCTCCTTAATCTGCTTCCTCCATTTATGGTGATGACTGGCATTGTTCACCCAGTGAGTCCCCTGCATAACAGAGGTCTTTAATGAGGACTTGATATAGTCCTTAAATCGCAGCCTTGGTTTCTGCCGCGGTCTTTTTCCTTTCATAATATCCCCGTATAGCATCTGGATGATGATTTATATTTCAG
>NW_021833623.1:5000-22500 GCF_006345805.1 Octopus sinensis | reverse complement strand
GTATAAACTACCTTTCTCCGCATAATTCTGTCTGTTATTTTTCTCCCGACCATCTGCGATTGTGTTGACTTCCCAATTGCAACCACTTCATTTTATATTCAGAGTGAATGGATCTGATACTGCAATATACTTGGGACCAAGTGATTTAGTTGACAGTGCCTTCTTTCAAAATGTTTTCCTGCGTGTTATTGTGCGAAATCATCATTATTCAAGGTTTTACTTTTCTTAAAAACTTGTATGAATATTCTTCTGAAGATTTCATAATGTAATAGAAATGTAATGTTTGTCATGGCATTACATATTTATTTATTAATGGAACACCTGTAAAGATGTATTTCTTAAACATGTAAACATATTTTCACTCCTGTTATTGTTTTCCTATAAAAAGCTTGACATTTGTATTCCATCGAACAGAACACTAAGAAATTTTGTAAAATAATTCGACTTCACTGATACATCTTTCACTGATACATCTTTCAAAGCACAATTGCACACACGAAATTCAAAAATTTTGTTATATGTGTGCCATATATACGGCACTACAATCAATTCAACATTGGTTTTTAAATATTGCTATGGCTAATTTTGAAGAAGAAGAAGAGAAGAAGAAGAAGAAGAAGAAGAAGAAGAAGAAGAAGAAGAAGAAGGTGATGATGACGACGACGATGGAGGCGGAAGAGGACAGTGCCAATGCACCTTGTTTTAGGAATCCCATGTTAGGTAGAAGTAACTCAGTCTGAAACAAGGGAGTGTGGTTCCAGTTAAGGTACGATGTCGATATAAGCAAAGCACAATAGCCAGAAGACTGTATGCTCTTCCTAATTCCGGACAATATTTCAAAGATATAACTTCTCTACACGATTACGGAATGACATGGTTATGTGAAACCGGGTGACATGTTAAGTTTACTACTCAGGGCCTGGCGTAGGAATGAGCCAAGCCTAAGATAGCAGGTTACTTGCATAAGGTACTGTGAATTAAGTTCGTACACGAAATCTGTCGATTTTCACGGTGATTTACTAAACACAAGTCCCTACCCAGTGCTAAATTTATTTTGACATGTGTTGCTATTGGCTGTTTACATACAACTGTTTAAAAGTTACTCAATGAGAATTGCAAAAAGAAAATACGAAATATTTAACTTATATTTTCTGATGTATAACTTTTCAATCCACAGACCTTCAGGCCATCTTTAATCCCATTGGATATCATCAGAATCTTCTGCACTAATCCGTGCCGGAAGTAATTCTTCTACTTAATAATTCTGTTTCGCTATTTTGTTGTTTAAAAATCTAAAATGCAAGTAGAGAAAATAAGATAATATTAAGAATGGCTAAAGGAAAGGATGTTATAATGTTGCTGTTCTGACCCGCAGGTTATAAATTTATATTCTGATCAAGTAGGCTGCCAAAGCAATTTTGTATTTTTAAGTATTTTCGACTACATTCAACAATATGCCTATTTTCTTAATATGCAGAACGTAATTTGAGTGACATTTGCTATTTCTACCAGCTCCTGTCAGAAGTGTGGCAAGTTACAAATGTACAATGACGCTCTACGGAAATAGTGTGCATTTTATATATTACTAGCAGTATCGCCCGGCGTTGCTCGGGTTTGTAAGGGAAATAGCTATAAAGCATTTTTTAGAGAGTTATAGCCAAAAAATAGCCCAAAAATGGAAAAACAATGATGGTAAATTTTTTTTAGAGAGTTAAAAAGATCGAGTTGCATCCCCTAGACAGTCTGTGGTTTGTGTTTCTGATTCTCGACCCCATGTCGAATTTATCGATTTATTTCAGAACTGGGGGAACTTTTCAAAATTTTCGCTGCGTTAGTTTTGAATTATGACATTGGGATATGTGTGTGGCAAGTTTCGGGATATGTGTATGGCAAGAATCGGTTGAAAGCCGTGGTCAGGGTGAGGGTACAACCTGACAGACACACAGACACACAGACAGACAAACTGCCGTTTATATAGAGAGAGATAAAATAATGAACGTAGCTTAAGAGTTACTTCTTGGTGTATAACTTATCCTTGGTGGGTTATTGTATTATGTATAGAAAGGATGTTGGCTGTCCTCCAAAGATCGACATTGACTGTTCTGTTAAGAAATCATCCCTGATAAGATCCCATGTGGGCGATAAGATTTGCTGTTGATCTGAGCAGCGATGACATCTACTGCAGGTGAAATTACTTGACGCAACGGAGACATGACACCTCTTTATGTGCTCTTTCATGTTCTCTCTAGTTTCTTCCAAATGGCTGGAAATATGTGCTTCAGCAATCGGTGCGATCATCGCATTGCCTTCTTCTCCTCCAGTGTCTGGGGGATGGAGGTGTTCTTCAGCACATATCTGTATAGCGAACTCTGGCCATCAGACTCCTTTTCACCAGCAACCATGTCCTACCATCCTTCCATATGCCTTCCATCTTGAAATCATGTATCACCTAGGTCAGCTACAATGAGGTACTGAGGACCTACACACGAACTGCACCGGCGCCGGCGCAGAACTTCTACAGCAATGCTAATATGCAAGACAGAACGCAGATGACGAAGCTGAAGTTACGTTAAGACCTTGATATGCTTGCAGGTGTATATTCTGTGGCCTATTTAATCATTTGACCGTAAATAGTGTTCAATCTGGAAAAAATTACACAAATATTACATAAAACTTTGGGTTGAAGTCAGCGAAACCTGACCCAGGTCAGTTGAATATGATTATTTTTACTATACTACAAAAATAAAAATAAAAATCTCTTAGTAAGGCTTAGCATAAATGTGTATACGGAAATCTTTTTTATATAGATAGATAGATAGATAGATAGATAGATAGATAGATATATAGATAGATAGATAGATAGATAGATAGATAGATAGATAGATAGATAGATAGATAGATCGATAAAGAAAATTATTATCCCTTATATATATATATATACATATATATATATATATATATATATATATATATATATATATATAGATATAGATAGATAGATAGATAGATAGATAGATAGATAGATAGATAGATAGATAGATAGATAGATAGAGATATAAATATAGATAGATAGATAGATAGATAAAGAAAATCATTATCCCTTCATGAGTCTATTGTAACCTCTATTTAAATTTATATATATATGTGTGTGTGTGTGTATACAGTCACATATATATGAAGACGCGTAGCCTAGTGGTTAGGGTACTCACGATCGCTAGGTCATTATGAGTACGATTCCCGGAGCAGGTAGCTCGTTGTGTTATTGAACAAAGCGTTACATTTGCTGTTGCCCCAGTTCTCTCAGCTTCAGGGAGGTAACCCTTTAATGCAATATTCTTCCGGTGACAGGCACCGTTGGCCTTCTCACTTTGGCAGCAATGTGGCTCATTCGAAAGCTGTCCGTGGAAAAAACTCATTTAAATAAAATGGTTGGGAACCACTGGCCTAGTCGATATCGTGCTATATATGTATATATATATAATATATATATATATATATATATATTATATATATATACACACATATTAGGTGTATGCGTGTATACATGTGCATGTATGTATATGTATGTGTGCGTGCTTGCGTATATATGTATGGAGAGGGAGATAGATACATACCTAACGCTCCACCACCACTCCTACGTACATATATACATGCATGTGTAGATATATACATATGTATAGGCCAAAAGTCACGCACCATAACATAACGTCAGTATTTCTTTCTAATTCGCATTGTGAGATTTTAATCATGGTGCGTGTCTTTTAGCCCACCTTGTAAATATCGTCAGTTGTCATCTTATGAATCCTGTTTTGTTTTTTTGTTTTTTCTTGTTGTTGTTTTTATTTTGTTTTTACTTCACTGTCAGGTAACAATAAGGTGGTGTACAATCAGAAAGCATTTTTCAGGGAATGTTTCAGGAAACATTGTTTTATTGGCTGGCAACGATCAAGTGACTAACATGCAAATGACAGTAATTCATGAAAGGAAAAGCTCTGGGAAAAAAAAGGAAGAGGATAATTTCATTATGATGAAGCATTTCTACATCATGTCTTCTCATCAATTTCGAACATCAAATTTCTTAGATCTTCGAATGTCGACTTTCATTTCAACCATGTTATCTTCCAAAAATCCACGAATACATAGATATACATGTTACATATAATTTCTTCGCATTAAGACAGTGGTTTTAGGCTTATCATTTTTTTAATGTTAATGCAATCCTCCGAGAGTATTTTTAGAAGGCCTGTAAGAATGCATTCCTGGATTTATTCCGGCTTTTACGTCGTGTGTTCAAAACCTGCCGAGGTCGACTTTTCTTCTCCTCCCTCCAGTATCGATAAATTATAGTACAAATTTAGCACTAGAGTCAATGTAAATAAATAGCCCCTTCTCCAAAGTTCAGGCCCTCTGCATATATTGCACGAAGCATCATTTGGTTTTGTTTTGGGTTTTTTTTGTATATCCAGGACAGTGAGATTCATTAGCACTTCGGAAAACTGGTTTGCATTATTTGCTCCGGCGCTATAAATTCAAATACTGTCACAGCTAACTTTTTCTTTCATCGGCACGGGACCGATAAAACTGAGCACCGTTGAAGTACTGGTATAGATTATATAACATTTACACTAAAGATTACAGGGTTTTTTTTAAGCGCATCACTGCATATTCCATTTGCTGGCGATTGCCTACTCCTGACTGAGGAGGCTTTTACACGACTCAGACGACAACCCTGCAACGCATGGGTCGGTTTTCGGTAGTCGTCGCTGATGATGGTTTTACGAGCTCGGAATGCATATCGTACTTCAACCTCTTTTAGTCACCTTTTACGACGCACAGAACAAAAACATAGCATCTATTTTCCCCACACAGCACTTAAGCAAACGTTGCCTACGTGCTGTGGTCGAACAGCATGTCAGAAAATAGACGCTACGTTGTCGATGTATTTAGCTCAAGAACACGACAAGCCGCCCTGTCCGTAAATCGAACCCTAACCTAAATCACTAGGCTACTAGTAATGGATGCGTATTAATGACTTACATCAAATTTATTACATGCATATTTAGTCAATGTATAGCCATCACTATAACGATAACAGTAACTAATCTTCTCGAAGGAGTGTTCTTGTGTCTGTTCAAATGTGTTCTTGGTTACCTCGCCTATATGTAAACCAACTAATAACTCATAAAGAAGTATATCCAGTGTTTTAATCTAGAGATTTTTCTGGATTGTAGCTCTCGTTGTTTTTAATACATTTTACTGATTCCTGCTAGGCTGGATTTCATTGCAAGGACAGTTCCGGTGTTCTTATTGGTGGAGAACCAAACAATGCGCTTAATCCCATTATTTACATTCATCAATCCGACACAATTTGACCTAGGAATGTAATATATATATATATATGTATATATGTATATATATATATATGTGTGTGTGTGTGTGTGTATGTATATATATACATATATATATACATACATATATATACATATATATGTATACATATATATGCATACATATATATATAGTTATGTTTGTATGTATGTATGTATATACATCTATATACATGCACATGTACGCGCGCACACACATACACATAAATGTTCTGGTAATGTTTTGGTAAATTCAATTGAATTATTTCATTTCTGTGAAATTCCAGAAAAATATCCTGAAATAATCCATCTGCGTTTTAAAGGCTCAGATTACTTTGTTTTAGAGGACCGATCTATAGATTAACCAAAGAGGAATTTTTAGTGTCTTTTTCTTTTTTGCTGAACGTTTACAACGGTGAATAAGACATATGAGGAGAGATTTATGTTTATAAAAAAATAAATATATAATAACAGATAATAACTTTTTATTATCACAAAATGCTATGAGAATAAAAATAAACCTTCTTTACTATAATGTTATTGAATAAAGTCATCTTCATCTTCAACAATTGCTTCGATATGAGATCTGAATCATCTACATGGCCGACTCAATTGGTCCTGGTTCATTTTGGACATAACTCTGACTATGGCAGCTTTCAAAGAATCTTTGCTGTTATGTGCGTTATGTGATGTTATTGACCTCCCTTTCAACAACGCTCCTCATCAAGTAGTCCAATGGATTGAGATTTGGGGAATTACGAGGCCAAATGTCAGGGGTTATGTGATCGCGAAAATTTTCAGCCATCCATTCCTGTGTTACTTGAGCCATGTATGATAGTGCAGTGTTACTGAAATACATATGGCCTTCCATTGCTTTCACATTCTATCCAGGGCTGAACAATTATTTCCAGGACCTCAATGTAGGTGGCAGAGTTAACTCTAAGGCCTTGTGGAAAGAAGTAAGGAAGCATCACATGCGCTTCATTGCTGACAACACCTAAAACCATGACAGTTACAGGAATTTTTGTATGCATAACATTTGGAACTTCAGAAGGGTCTACACATAACCATCTGTTATTTCTTCTGTTAACTTTTTGATCTTGATCATAGCTTTTACTCGTTTGAGAAAAACCAAATAAAATCTTTTTCTGATGGATTTTTCAGTTTGGTTAAGAGCCTTTTAAATCTGATATGATTTCCTTTTGATTTTTCTGACAAATTGACTTTTCTTCATTATATAAGTATATATATATATATATATCTGATGTCTTCGTGGACAACATTCCTGACTGTTTCTTCTGACACGTGGAGATCTTTTGCAATTGATCTCATGGCTTTCTGTGATTGTAAACTACTGAACTTGATTGATAAATCCAGGTGTTCTGATGATTTCAGAGTGTTTAGAATGCTTTTTATGCTTTGACACTGGTGATACGTTTCCATCTTCAGTCTCCAGTTACTTACAAACTTTGTAGGCGAAAGATCTGGCAACTTTTCAAAATCGAGGTATTTCTAAATCGCTATGTTCAGCCTTTATAACTACCTTAACAGCATGCCTCTTCATTTCATAAGTAAGCTGAGATTTGTCGTTATTATTTTCTGAAACAAAGATTATACAAAAAATGCAGCAGTGACCCAAAAACGCGATGTCCTCAAACACCTTCCGCACCCTGTGTGCGTGTATATATATATATCTATCTATCTGTCTATATATATATATATATATATATATATATATATATAACGGGAAGCTTTATGAAAATAAACAAAAGACGAAGGCAGGTTTACGGAAATAAACAAAAGACGAAGGCAGGTGGAATACAAACAAAAATTGTTTTAGTATGGCGCTCAGGAAATATAAATAAAACAAGTCTTTAACGTTTCGAGCCTACGCTCTTCAACAGAAAGATACACAGAGAAGAAACAAAGAAAGAAGGAGAGAAAAAAATGCGTGCAGAGGCTAGCGAATCAACATGGCGATCGGGAGTAGATAAGATCCGTGCTACACATGTTTCATGGCAAGCGGAACCTCGAAAGTGGTAAATATCCAATCAGAATCTGATTGGATCTCCTTACGACGATGTGAATTTTCATCTAATCAAGATATCCTTGGCCTGAAGAGTATCCTACGGTATAATCCTCTCTTGGTTATTCACCACTTCCGACGTACCGCTCGCTATGAAATATATGTAGCTCGGATCTTATCTACTCAATTCCGTAACTCTTTTATTTTTACTCGCACACCCGTGAAATGTAAAAATAAACTTTTTTCAGTTTATCGTACTCCGACACGAAAGAAATCCACAACCCTCCGTCTCAATAATTATTGTCCCTCCGGGTAGATTTTTATATATTTACTACGGATTGCTTGAAACTGACATTCTTCCTACACCTCGTCCCCGCATCTTACTTATAATATATATATATATATATATATATATATATATATATATATATATATATATCACGTAATCATGTGACCGACCAGACCATCAGATGTTGTTACACATCGCTGGTCACAATGCGTTCGCATTGTTTTAGCCTTCGCATGACGCCACCCACACTGGCTAAGCGAGTAGGCCAACAGAAGAAAGAGTGAGAGAAAGTTTGGTGAAAGAGTACAGCAGGGATCACCACGCCCTGCCGGAACCTCGTTTTTAGGTGTTTTCGCTCAATAAACACTCACAACGCCCGGTCTAGGAATCGAAACCGCGATCCTACGACCGCGAGTCCGCTGCCCTAACCACTGGCCATTGCGCCTCTATATATATACACACACACACACACACACACACTTATTATATATATAATATATATATATATATATATATATATTATATATACATATATACATATATATGTATATGTATGTATGTTTGTATATATGTATATATGTAGGTATGAATGTATATTCTCACACACTCACACGTATATTTATATATATAGACATATGTGTGTATGTACGTGTTTGTGTGGATGCATGTGTGTGTATATATATATATATATATATAGAGAGAGAGAGAGAGAGGTAGATAGATAGATAGATAGATAGATAGATAGATAGATAGATAGATAGATATACATGCGTGTGTGTGCATGTCCATGTGTGTATGTGTGTGTGTGTAAAAACATATATGTTTATACATTCATTATATTTTTATGAATGTACATGCGCATCTTTGGACATCGACATTCTTTTCACCGTCATCATCATCAGAACCATCACCATCATATTCATCACATGACTAGAATATCTCCTACTATTCTATGTCGACCGCTTTCAGTTATCTTCTTGTTTTGCCAATATTCTCAGTGTTAGGGATTAAGGAATTTAATTTCTTCATTCTCCAAGACATCAAGTTCCCATAATTGATTGAATTATTACCATCTGTAGCAGCATTTCAATATTGAGAATCTAATTCTATTATTGTCCGGTTCTAAGTGAGCATCTTTAATGCAGGGAGCATTAAATAGCTAACCAGAAATAAAGCTATGCTGGTGATGATTAAGAGAAATCGATCGTATTTTCATTTTTCGAGGTAAATATGTAACACTTTCATGGAGATATATGGAAACCTATTCTCTAATTTATTTGCAATAGTCGTGTCGTAGCAGTCATAAAATATATAAAAAACAAGATGTTGCTGTGCGGTGAGATGTTTGCTTCGATACCTCACGGTCCCGGTTTCAGTCCGTCTGAGTGGCTCTCTAGGCACGTGTCTTTTTCTTTAATATGTGCCGCACCAAGCAATTCTTTGTGAGTGGATTTCAATGACGGAAACTGAAAGGAGTTCGTTGTATGTATGTATATATATTTATATATATAAATATATACATACATATATATATATATATATATATATATTATATATATATATATATATATATATATGTGTGTGTGTGTGTGGTGTGTGTGTGTGTGTGTGGTGTGTGTGTGTGTGTGTGTGTATATATATATATACGAGCAAAACGCCCCCCCCCCCTCCGTCCAATGGACGGTGCTGTGTTGTCAAACATTTAAACCAAATTTTCTCAAAACAACTTGTCCGATCGTCCCATTTTGTGGCATTGTTTGAAACGTGCGTGTGTGCGATGCGTGCGAATGTGCGTGAGTGGATGGGTACGTGTGTCTTTATGCCAATTGCTTCGACTAAACCCTTGAAGGCAGAGGCCCAGCGTAGGTTTCACGTCTACTGACTGAAACTAGTAAAAGATAGACACGAATATTTAGGAGGAAAATAGAAACGCTAAACGATTATATCATTCTCGGACTCCATTTTAATATGAGATGTATAGTCAAGTTAGTGTTAAGATATTTAATGAGGACAATATTAATAATATAATTGCAGCAGCGTGGATAAGACATATTAGCCAATTAAAGAAACATAAACTTAGGTATCTTCACTTAAACATTTATTGATTATCATATGATGTCAAACGTTTTGTCACGCAAACTGCGACCCGGTCTTGGGCAAGGTTATTTTCGAAAATAATTAAAATATTTTCGAAAATAATTATAAGTTCCAATTTTATGGATGTTAACTAATTGCTAGTATTATTTGTTGCTGTTGTTTTATGTGACACATTCTACCAGTGTCCGAAGTTTGAAAGTGTTTAGTTACAAAAAAATATTTTTTAAATCTGTCGGTCAAAAGGTAAAAATCCTATTCATCGATACTAATGAACATAGTACTTGACAGGTACTTTATTGTATCGACTCTGGATGAATGAAAGACAAATTTGGCCTCTAGGGAATTTGAATGCAGAATGTAAATTGCCGGGAGAAATAACTTAAATTATTTTTTCCTCGAACAATTCTGCTAACCTACAGCCCTTTTCAACATTTAACGATATAGGTCCAAGGCCAACGATTTTAAGGGGAGTCGATTAGTCAATACCCCAGTACTTGATTATAACTTTCTTATAACGACCACAAAAGATGAAAGACACAGTTCACGTCGGCGGAATTTGAACTTAGAACGTTAAGAGGCGGTAGAAATTCTGTAAAGTATTATTCATTCTACTCAAGGCACAAGGCCCGAAATTTTGGGGAAGGGGACCAGTCGATTAGATCGACCCCAGTACGCAATTGATACTTAATTTATTGACACCAAAAGGAAGAAAGGCAAAGTCGACCCCGGCAGAATTTGAACTCAGAACGTTAAGAGCTGGAAGAAAGTCTATTGATTATTATTTCCGACTTTCTTATACCTCTATTTCTACTGTAGGAACAAGGCCCGAACTTTTGGGGGAGGAAACCAGTTGATTTGATCGACCCCAGTACGCAAGTGGTACTTAATTTATCGACCCCGAAAGAATGAAAGGCAAAGTCGGCCGCAGCGGAATTTGAACTCAGAACGTAAAGTCAGGCGATATAGCGCTAAGCATTTCGCGGCGTGCTAATGTTTCCTATTTCTTTACTGCCCACAAGGGGCTAAACATCAAGGGGACAGACAAGGACATAGAAACGGGCTAAGTCGATTATATCGACCCAGTGCGCGTAACTGGTACTTATTTAATCGACCCCCGAAAGGATGAAAGGCAAAATCGACCACGGCGGAATTTGAACTCAGAACGTAAAGTCAGTTGATATAGTCCTAAGCATTTCGCCCGGCGTGCTAACGTTTCTGCCAGCTCATTGCCTTAGACGTTCTCATAATTCCTCCACTTCACCCGTTTAACCCGCTTAATTTGATGCGGTGGTAATAGTCGATTACATTGGGCCTAGTGTTTCACCGGTATTTAACTTATAGACCTCGAAAGGACGAAAGACGAAGTTGACGTCAGCGGTATTTGAAATCAGAACGTTAAGAGCCGGAACAAATTCTGTAAAATATTATTGCCGACTTCCTTATAATTCCACCAGATCGCCCTTTAACATCAGCAATGATAATAATGGTTTCAAATTTTGATACAAAGTCTGAAAGTTCAGAGTTCGGGATAAGTCGATAACATGGACCCTAGTGCCCGACTGGTACTTGTTTTACCAACTCCGAAATGATAAAAGGCAAAGTTGACGGTGGCGGAAATCGAACTCAGAACGTAGAAGGAGGAAATGCCTCTAAGCATTTTGCTCGTCGTCCTAACGTTTTTCATAATTCGCCGCTTTAACAGCAGTAACATCAATTACGATGCTGATTTTAAATGTTGGCAGGGAGCCCGTTATTTCTGGGAGTAGGTAAGTCGATTCTTACGACCCCAGTACTCAATAGGTACTTATTTTATTTCTTCCGAAAGAAAGAAAGGCAAAGTCGACTTCAGCGGAGTTTGAACTCAGAACATGAAGACGGACGACATGCGAAGCATTTCACCCAGCGTGTTAACTGTTCTTATTTCTTTATTGCCTACAAGGGGATAAACATAAAGGGGACAAACAAGGACTGGGAAACGGATGAAGTCGATTACACCGAACCCAGTGCGAAACTGGTACTTAATGTATCGACTCCGAAACTCAGAACGTAGCGGCAGACGAAATACCTATTTCTTTACTACCCACAAGGGGCTAAACATAGAGGGGACAAACAAGGACAGTCATAGGTATTAGGTCGATTACATGGATTCCAATGCGTAACTGGTACTTAATTTATCGACCCAGAAAGGATGAAAGGCAAAGTCGACCTCGGCGGAATTTGAACTGAGAACGTAACTGCAGACGAAATACCGCTAAGCTTTTAACTCGGCGTGCTAACGTTTCTGCCAGCTCGCCGCCTTAGACATCAATAATGGTATTCAAACTGTATGTGAATTTACTAATTGATTCCTAATGGCTTACCAATCATATTCAATCAACCTATCAAATAATCGATGAATCAATCATCCGGATTGAATACTTTGTTATTGAATGAGACGAAGAAAAGACGAGTCAATAGACAGACTTCACAAGTGAAAACTGAAAAATACTACAAATAATATATTTATCGTTAGTTTTTGTTTTCTGCACTTTAGCGACAACAGATCGCGATTGTTTGAGCAAAAAATGGCACCGAATTTACAAGGGGGGACGTTGTGCTGCTGCTATTTATTATTGTTGTTGTTGCTATTTTATGAAGGGGCCACAGGAGAGTCATGGTAATTCCTACTCTTTGCGTTATGAGGTCAACTTCGCCTTTTATCCTTCTGGAGTCGATAAACTTTTTTAACCACCCATGTACTAAAACAATTTGGCCACTACTAGTTTTTAATCGACTGACCAACCCAATCACACCGAAATTACAAACCAATAATAATAATAATAATATTAATAATAATAATGATAATAATAATAATAATAATAATAATAATAATAATGATAATGATAATAATAATAATAATAATAATGATGATGGTGATTGATGATGATGATAATGATGATGATCACGATGATGATGATGGTGGTAGTGGTGGTGGTGGTGGTGGTGGTTTTGGTTGAAAGCAATTATTATATTGGCTCTTTATATTCTGAGTTCAAATCTCTTCAATATCTCAACTCAACATTTTTACCCTTCCCGATCGATAAAATACATTGATGGTTAAACGCAGCGGTTATTTCAAACGGATGGCAACTGTTATTATTTCAGCAGTTTATATTATATATATATATGTTCTAGTATAAATCCCGTTGAGGTTTGGACATTCCTCTCAATATTTCGCGGGCGAAGAATGAAATCAGTCAATAATAAGGAGCTGGTACTTTTTTTCTATTTCTACACCATCCTCTCTTTTTTCTTTCCTTCTTTCCTTCCTTTTTTTCAATCTTTCTTTCTTTCTCCCTTCTCTCTCTCTCTTACTTTCTTTCTCTCTTTATGTTTGAGTGGTTCTGTGATTTTTCTTGTAGAACTTCTATCCAATGGCGGAGGATCGCGAATTGTCTCTTCGTAAGATATTGGGGTTGCAGAACGTAATTGTTAGGTCAATGAAATTGTGGACTCCGCAGAAAGTCGCGACTAATGCTAAGACAGCTGTTGGTTCTTATCCTAATAATTGCCGTCATCACCAAGCCTCGTCGACATCGTCGTCGGCGTTGTTGTTAAATATCCACATGTATGACTGTTTTACTCTCTTTACTCTTTTAATCGTTTCAGTCATTTTGACTGTGGCCGTGCTGGAGCACCGCCTTTATTCGAGCAAATCGATCCCAGGACTTATTCTTTGGAAGCCTAGTACTTATTCTATCGTTCTTTTTTGCCGAACCGCTAGGTTACGGGTACGTAAACACACCACCATCTGTTGTCAAGCGATCTTGGGGGGGGGACAAACACAGACACACAAACATATATACACACACACACACACACACACACGCATTTATACATATATACGACATGTTTCTTTCAGTTTCTGTCTACCAAAATCCACTCACAAAGCTTTGGTCGGCCCGAGGCATATGGTTGATAAAGATGACTGTTTTCTTTTATTGGCTTATTTCGTTTCTCGCGACTATTTTCGTTGCACCTGAAGTAAAGACACCGACATTCAAATTTTCCTTTGACGAGCGAAAAACCTATTTCTTTACTACACACAAGAGGCGACGAACGAGGACAGATAAACGGATTAAGTCGATTATATCGACCCCAGTGCCTAACTGGTACATATTTAATCGCCCACGAAAGGATGAAAGGCAAAGTCGACCTCGGCGGAATTTGAACTCAGAACGTAGCGGCAAACGAAATACAGCTAAGTATTTCGCCCAGCGTGCTATCAATTACGCCAGAATAATAACTGTCTACAAAATTTAATAGTCTTACTACAATAGCAAATATATCGCTAAAGGAACCGATACAAATTAAAGTTAAATCCCAATATTATTGCATTCGCAAATCTGGATCACAATCTTCGCGCGTGTGAATGTGTGTGCATGCGTGCCCCATCATACAGCTTGGAACTTAACCAATATCACAAACTTCAGTATATATTAGATCTGACAGGCGTAAAACCCATTATTGTATACTATGACGTGAATTTATAGCTCAAGGTGTTATGGCTTTGCTTAATGCGTAGCACACATGGAACCCTTCGACAAATTTTCAGAATATCTAAATCCATTATTCTAAATTCCGGTTTATTTGCCCCACATACAATTCTTGTCGTTCACACTAGTTTATGTCTTAAAGGATAAAAACAAATTGCATATAACCTCAACAACGAAGAATATATTATACAAAGTAATTAACTTTAACATACCATATAATACAACCGCGACCAATTTTCAAAGAAAACTAACATTGGGGTTTTTTATGCTTCTTTCTCGCAGCTACTTTATCGGTGAGGGAAGAAAATATTTAAATGTAATTATCTTCCGTTTATTCTACATGGCTTTAACTTGCCCTCACATGTGTGAATTCAGAATATGCGGAGGATCTCCTTTGTTAGAAGTTTCCCCTCAATCTGCTTATAAAGCAGAATCGGTTTGACAAGGTAATACGCTTTCAACTAGAGATACAATCCAACCGACGGGCTTCTGTGCAGTTTCCTTCTCAAAATTAGGATCGATACGAAGCTATCTTACCCTACCAAGGTGCTACGCTGCGTAGTCAACCACGCAAGCGAACAGTTGCAAGCTTCGTACGAAATATTTAACCATACTGCACTTACACAAACACGCATGACCATCTATCTATCTATCTGATATATATATATATATATATATATATATATATATATATATATATATATATCTGTATTTATATATATATATAAATATATATATCTGTGTATATATACGGAGATGTACTTGCATAGCAAGTGATTTGATCTGAGATCGTGTGCAAAACGAAAACAATTGCAGCGTGGAAGGTGTTTGTAAGCCATTTAAGAAACACACAAAAGCCGTTCGATTCACTTCAACATTTAAGCTTAATTTGTCAAAATATTTTCGTCGCTTTAAGACCGCAACCGGTTCACTGACAAAAATCCGTGCTGCATCTCGTGTATATATATATATATATATATATATCATCTAATGGTGCTGCTCACTCAATGTTGTTAACTGTCTTAGTGAAAGCTACGGCTTTAAGTCTGGTATTTACCGTTGATAACACCTAAAGAGCTAGATAAGCGTCAGGGAATCCGCCAGGGGTCAGCACTGCACATATATGGTATTTTACACCTTTTTACCATGAGGGAATTTCTTTTTTTCCTAGGTAACTGATGCACATTTGCTTTTAGAAGTTGAAATAAGAAAACGGAAAGGATATAAAGTTGACAGACATCATCCAGTAAACTTTCAAGTATGTATATTTATTCCATTGTAAAGGATGAATACACACACAGGTATGCGTTATACAGATTAGCGAGTGGGAAAAGCTGGGGAACTGCATCGACAAGGGTATGAATATATATAGGTATATAGAAACAAAAGCTCCACGAGACTCCGGCAGGGGATGGTGGTGATCCCTGCTGTACTCTTTCACCACAACTTTCTCTCACTCTTACTTCCTGTTTCTGTTGTACCTGTATTTCAAAGGGCCGGCCTTGTCACTCTCTGTGTCACGCTGAATATCCCCGAGAACTACGTTAAGGGTACACGTGTCTGTGGAGTGCTCAGCCACTTACACGTTAATTTCACGAGCAGGCTGTTCCGTTGATTCGGATCAACCGAAACCCTCGTCGTCGTAACCGACGGAGTGCTTCCTTATATAGAAACAAATGGGCAAGTGAGCAAATATGTAAATGGGTGTGCAGGGACTAGTTCCTTGCGGCCGTTTCTTTCAAGAGGCAACAGAATCTTCCAGGTTATCTCCATCACTTCAATATTATGAAGGGATGAATAGATAGGCGTAGGAGTGGCTGTGTGGTAAGTAGCTTGCTCCCCAACCACATGGTTCCGGTTTCAGTTCCACTGCGTGGCACCTTGGGTAAGTGTCTTCTACTATAGCTTCGGGCCGACTACAGCCTTGTGAATGGATTTGGTAGAGGGAAACTGAAAGAAGCCCGCCGTATATGTGTATATATATATATATATATATATGTGTGTGTGTGTGTGTGTGTGTGTGTACGTGTGTGTGTGTGTGTAATATATGTGTATGTATGTGTATATGTTTTTGTGTGTCTGTGTTTGTCCCCCCAACATCGCATGACAACCGATGCTGGTGTGTTTACATCCCCGTGACTTAGCGGTTCGGCAAAACAGACCGATAGAATAAGTACTAGGCTTACTAAGAATAAGTCCCGGTGTCGATTTGCTCGACTAAAGATGGTGCTCCAGCATGGCCACAGTCAAATGACTGAAACAAGTAAAATAGTAAAAGAGTAAAGCTTAGATAATGGATGTGCCCCTAGGCTTCTTCAGAAGGTTTAAGTAGCTTTTGATGGAGAGGCTAACTCATATAAAAGTCAGTTAAGAATAGATAAGGTGTGCTTATTCTTTTAAATAGA
The DNA here is from genome assembly GCF_006345805.1 of Octopus sinensis. Classification (NCBI taxonomy): domain Eukaryota; kingdom Metazoa; phylum Mollusca; class Cephalopoda; order Octopoda; family Octopodidae; genus Octopus; species Octopus sinensis. Next base: position 5,782 of record NW_021833623.1, on the reverse strand, counting down.
GTAGAATAGGAATAATAATAAGAGCAAAAACAAGAATATAAGTGAAATACAGCAGAGTACAATAATGTGGACATAGCAAGGGGAAATAAGGTACAGACATCCCGTAAAGTATTTATAAAATCCATTGTTTTTTCATCCAGTGGTGGGTTGGGGAATATAGTCATTTTCAGGGGAGAAAATTTTAGGCTATAGATCACTTTGTGTTTCCATAGAACTTTAGTGGTGGGTTTGATTGTATGGTCCAGAGATTAAAGTTTATATATAAAATGCCAGTTAGTAGGTGTAGCGTGGCAGAGGGTATGGCATAAGTAATTTATAATGAACCTATCGTGGGAAATTTAGTACATTCGTGTATCAATGAGAGAAAACTAGGTGAGGCTAAAAGATGTGATGTTAGTGTTCGTTACTTTTTGCCGATCAGCTAATCTCGAGATTAGTTGATCGGCAAAAGTGTGTCCAAACTGGAGACCTCTTTTAAATATTTACTAAACGGTGGGCACCGCTACAGAAAAACCAAAGAAGCTATTGCTGTGAATTAGTAGTAACTATTTTCGTTAATCATTTCTGCTTCCATTAGTTTTCAGTACACAGCGGCTTGTCCTGGCTTCAGAAAATATATTAATAGAAATAATTCTTAAAAGATATTCATTCGTATTAGAGACGTAGCGTTAAATATGTTTTAAATGAAATAACAAACCAGACAACAGTAACAATATTCCAATTCCAAGCACGGAATCAATTAGAATATTTCAATTAAAATCAATAAGTGTCTGAAATTGCAA
>NW_021833622.1:20000-52500 GCF_006345805.1 Octopus sinensis | reverse complement strand
AAAAGAAACATGGAGAGAAAAAGGTCTGGAGTGTGTATGTATGTATGATGTGATGGGTAATGTCGTATGTTGTAGTGGAGAGAGGGGGGATGAGGGGAAGAGTGAGAGAGAGTTGAGCGGGGGGGAGAGCGGGAGGAGAGAGGAGGGAGAAGAGGAAAGGTGAGAGCGAGGGTGAGAGGGGGAGATGAGATAAGGGGGAGGAGAAGAGGTGAAGGAGGGAGGGGGGAGGAAGGAGAGGAGAAGCAGAGGGGGATAGGGGGGAGAGAGAAGGGATGTGAGGGAGCAGAGAGAAAGAGAGAAGGGGAAGAAGGAAGAAGAAAGGAAGGAAGAATGGAAGAGGAGAGCAAGAGAGTAGGGGTGAAAAGATGAAGGACCAAAGAGAAGCAGGAGTCAGGTGGAGGTTAGATGAGGAGGGGGAGAGAGTTGAGACCAATTGGCGTAAAAGAGCGAAGAGAGAAGATTAATCCCTGTTCACGGCGGAAACGGGAATCCGGATGGTCTCTATGCAAGGACAAACCGAACACAGACAGGTGTTGCAAGGAGTGATCGGTGGAGCGGAAATGGCATGAGACCGGTGTGTCGTTGGCAAGGCGGATGTCACGGAGATGGTCCGCGAACCGGTGAGCCAGGCGGCGTCCCGTTTGTCCGATGTAGGGGGAATGGCAGAGAGAGCAAGAGATGCAGTAGATATTACTGGAGGTGCAGGTGAAGGAGTTGATGATGCGATAGGGTCGATGATGGGTGCCAGTGAGGAGGGTGGTGTTGGAGAGGTAAGGGCAAGTGTGGAAACGTGGGCGGGAGCAGGGGAACGAGCCAGGTTGGGAGGTAGGGTCAGGGAAGGAGCTGTGGTCCAAAAGGTCTCGTAGGTTATGGGCTTGTTTGAAAGAGGGGAGGGGTCGGTTGGGGAAGAGGTGTGAAGTGGACAGGTTGGACTGGAGATGCCGGAAAGCTCAAAGAATGGTGCGTTGGAGAGGTAGGGTCGTGGGGTGGTAAGGGAGGCGGGAGACTACAGGGCGGGTTCGGGGGGAGAGAGCAGATGCACGGTCTACGGAACGTGCTCTGGCAAGGGCGGTGTGGATTGTGGTGAGGGGGTATCCACGTAGGATGAAGTAGCAAGCCATGCGTTGAGACTGAGTCTCAAAGTCATGGTCGTCACTACAGAGCCTACGTAGACAGAGGAATATATATATATATAATATATAATATATATATATGTATTGTTATATATATAATTATATATATATATATATATATATATATATGTATATATATATACACATAAGAGATACAGCAATGTCAAAGGAAGGCTAACTAGGAAGATGGTTTTTGTATGTGGCAGATGCTCAGGAACATAAACACACTGAAAATGCTCTGAGACCAACTTCCGTCACTTTCCAGGGAGAAAAACTAGAAATAGTTGATAGTTTCCGTTACCTAGGTGACCAAGTCAGCAGCGGGGGCGGGTGTGCTGAAAGTGTAACTGCTAGAGTAAGAATAGCTTGGGCAAAGTTCAGAGAGCTCTTACCTCTGCTGGTGACTAAAGGCCTCTTGCACGGAGTGAAAGGCAGACTGTATGATGCGTGTGTACGAACAGCCATGCTACATGGCAGTGAAACATGGGCCGTGACTGCTGAGGATATGCGTAAGCTCGCTAGAAATGAAGCCAGTATGCTCCGATGGATGTGTAATGCCGGTACTCACACTCGGCAGTGTGTAAGTACCTTGAGAGAAAAGCTGGACCTAAGAAGCATCAGTTGTGGTGTGCAAGAGAGACGTTTGCGCTGGTATGGTCATGTGGCGAGAATGGATGAAGATAGTTGTGTGAAAAAGTGCCACACCCTAGCGGTTGAGGGAACCTGTGGAAGAGGCAGACCCAGGAAAACCTGGGACGAGGTGGTAAAGCACGACCTTCGAACTTTAGGTCTCACTGAGGAAATGACTAGAGACCGAGACCTCTGGAAGTGTGCGGTGCGCGAGAGGACCGGCAGGACAAGTGAGTCCATAACCCGTGGCCTTCTACATGGGATGGAGCCGCCTACGTATGCATACCTTCCCTCTTGGGACACAAAACTCTACTTGTGAAGACGTGTTGAGGCAAGTGAGGATCAGAATCGAAATCGATCAATGGAAATTGCGGATGTGTTACCAGTGCCGATGGCATGTCGAAACTCTACTTGTGAAGACCCGTTGAGGCAAGTGAGGATCAGAATCGAAATCGATCAATGGAAATCGATCAATGGAAATTGCAGATGTATTACCAGTGCCGGTGGCATGTAAGAGAACTTTCCGTTTCGCGACCGTTGCCAGCACCGCCCCGTTTCGTGTCCGTTGCCAGCCTCGCCTGGCCCTCGTGCCGGTGGCACATAAAAAGCACCATCCGTTCGTGGCCGTTTGCCAGCTCTGTCTGGCACCAGTGCGGGTGGCACGTAAAAAGCACCTACTACACTCACGGAGTGGTTGGCGTTAGGAAGGGCATCCAGCCGTAGAAACACTGCCAGATTTGACTGGGCCTGATGAAGCCTTCTGGCTTCACAGACCCCAGTAGAACCGTCCAACCCATGCTAGCATGGAAAACGGACGCTAAACGATGATGATGATGATGATGATGATGATATGTATTGCTATATATATATATATATATATATATATATATATATATATATATATATATAGATATATATACTAGCAGTATCAACCAGTGTTGCTTGGGTTTGTTTCGACCCTTCAGAATTGGAAGTTTTGAAAAGTAAAAATTTTGCATTATGCAACTTGTTATTCTCTTCAAGTGAACATTTTTCCAGTTGAAATACACCGAAAAATGGTGACACAGCAGTCAAAAATCGTAAAAAATAGGGATTTTCATAGAAAAAAAGCACCTTTTTTTATGTAAATAATTGTTGGTGTTAATATGGTCCAATTTGAATTTTATCTTCTACAGAATGAAAAGCAAGCCTTCTATCATACTCTCAATTTTGGTCAAATTGCACTGCAGGGTCTCGAAGGAGATAGTGTTAGTTGAAGGCTACCAAACTTGCCACACATAATAATGAAACTTGGTAGATCCAAATGTTAAACACACAGACACACACACAGACATACAAGTAGAGTTTTATATATATTGATTTCTCAACAGGGATTTCAGGGGAGAGTTTCAGGGAGTCGCTGGCGATGTATCGTGATGATCAAAAATCCGGCCAGCTAAAATTTGGTTAAAGTGATTCAAACTGCAGACTCAACGCAAAATGGTTACATTTAATTCAAAGCGTTAAAAATGTTATGAAAACAATTGGTATGTGTTCACAAAGTCCAAATGATTAACACGAAAAATCCCTCCAGGTTATATCCCGAAAATTCATTTCTTTGCCGAAGTTCTACAATGTTTACGGTGATTCGTTTTTCTATCTTGATTTTTTATTTTTCATGCAATTTATGCATGCTTGCATGCGTGGTGAACACAGTTCACGCCAAACAGCTGACTGAGTAAAGTTCACTATTCAATGCATGGGATAAGGCCTAAACAAACACATTATCGATTTTTGCACTTGCGAGATGAATTTTGGAACAGAAATAGCGCAGTTCAATTTTCATTCGCCTAAACTTTAAGTGACCCATTTTTGGTGGTTCTACGATTTGATGGCTAGGAGATGTGCCATGAAGTTAAACACACAGACACACGAGTTTTATATATATAGATATTGATATATATATATATATATACACATATATTGATATCTATCGGCCATCACTCTGTCTGTGTCTATATCTCACTCTCTTTCTATTACCACTCGCCTAGCCAAGATTTCCTACTTCCCCCACCACCACTATCACCACATTATATAAACTAACACACGCATGATAACCCTCCTATTTGATTTCGATACCTTGGCCGTAAAATACAAATCTCAGAGGATGAAAAATTTCAGATAAGAGATTTTTACCTTTCAACTTGTTACCCACCTTCCACTGTATATCTGCGAATATCATCATCATAAACCCTTATTATTATATTCTGTCTTATTGTGTCTATTTCAGCACCATGCCATCATGTAAATATAGTTCCATAGTTTCGTCTTACTGTTGATGTCTAAGATAACTTTAGCTCATGCATTTCAGTTCTATATTTTTGTCTTACTTGTTGATGTCTGAGACAACCTTAGCTCACGCATTTCCATAATTTGCAACATATTCTTTCACTCATCTATGAAAGTTTATCACACGATCACACAGTCATTCGTCTCTAACCCTAACCCCACCACTACTATATAAGGTAGTGATCATACAGTGACAAACATGATAGTGTAGTGTACGCAGGTTGAACTTAAGACTATAGGTTGCTTATGAATTCTGCCAAATGCAAGCTCTCGTTTCAGGTACATCATGCCACTGTCTCCCCTCACAGGGTCTCTAGGGCACATACCTCCCATAACTTCAGGGTTGGCACTCTCAACGTCGGCACACTGAAAGGTAGGATGGTGAGATTGCTGAGAGGCCTGAACAGAGATGTGTTGATATGTGCTGCATCCAAGAAGTAAGGTGGATATGAGGTTCTGCTAGGTTCCTCACAGGCAAAGAACACAGGTACAAGATTTTCTGGGTGGAGAACACTAACGGGGTTGGGGATGTGGGTATACTTCTTGCGGAGAAATGGGTAGATAAGGTAGTCAGAGTATGCGACAGAATACTTAAGATTAGATTAGTGTGCCATCATGGGCTAGCTTCCATGGCATATATGGAGTCTACGGTTTTGGCTCACGCAATGAGGAATGAACAAAGCTGCTGGAGTTCTGTGGACGCAAATGATCTTATGGTTTGCAATACTAATTTCAGAAAACTTGCCAGCCACCTAGTCACCTACCACTCTGGCAGAAACACTATTCAGATTGACCAGAAAAAGGGAAAGATGCCTGTGTAGGAAAGGCTATATTCCATGACCATGAGACATAGGCTTTGAATGCAGAAGACATGCATAGACTAAAAAGGAATGAAGGCAGTATGCTCCACTGGATGTGCATGAACGACAAAGTGCAGATGTGTTGAGATAAAAGTTAGGCATAAGAGGGAATAAATGCAGCATGCAAGAGAAAAGACTACATTGGTTTGGACCATATGTGATGCATATGAATGAAGACAATTTATAATGAAGTGCTGGTCACTAAAAGTGGATGGTACATGTGGAAGTAGAAGACCTAGGAAGACATGGGACAAAGTTGTGAGGAATGATCTCAGAATGTTGGGGGCTCACGGAGTAAATGACAATGGAGTGAGATGTCTGGTAATATGAGGTTCCAGAGAAGACTTTGCATGCATACACTCATTTGTATATGCATGTCCATGAATACATACACATATGTATACACATACACACATATGTACATACATGAATATAGGCACATACATGAATATATACATACATTGCTACATAATACATCATAGGCAATAACAGAGGAATTTAAGACAGGCTGCCTCTGGGAGCTCCTTGATGCTGATGACCATGTTCTTGTTGCTGAATCACTACCAGAACTATAGAAGTTCCAAGTATCAAAGCAAGGTCTAGAATCGAAGTGCCTTAGAGTTAACCTACCTTGATTTGTAGAAAAGCCGTAGGTAGAAACTCCATAAGATGCACCCAATGTAAGCTTTGGACACACAAAAGGTGCAGCAATATCAGAGGAAGGTTAACAGGGAAACTAGTTTTTGCATGTGGCAGATGCACAGGTACAATAAATGCTGAAAATGTGCAGCAAATAGACTCCATCAACTGTCAGGGGAGCAAGCTAGAGGTAGTAGATAGCTTCCATTATCTAGGTGATCAAGTTAGGTGGATGCTCCAAGAGTGTAGCTGTGAAAATAAGATTAGGCTGGACAAATTTTAGAGAGCTCCTACTTCTGCTGCTAACAAAGGGCCGTCACTCTCGGAATGAAAGGTAGATTGTATGATGCCTATATGCAAACAGCTATGCTACATGACAGCCAAAGACATCATAGGTTTGAAAGAAATGAAGCTAGTATGCTTCACTGCATGTACAATGTCAGTGTGCATGATCAACAGAGTATAAGTATCTTGAGAGAAAAGTTAGACATAAGAGGCATCAGATGTGGTGTGCAAGAGAGACAACTGCGCTGGTATGGTCATGTGATGTGTATGAACAAAGACAGGTAAAGAAATGTTGAGCTCTAAGTGTGGAGAGAACCTGTGGTAGAGGTAGACCCAGGAAGACATGAGATGAAGTGGTGAAGCATGATCTTAGAACTGTGAGCCTCACAGAGACAATGGCTAGTGACTGAGACCTTTGGCGATATGCTGTGCTTGAGAAGACTTGTCAAGCCAAATGAAATCATAGTCATGGTTGATGCTGGTGTCATGTAACTGGTTCCTGTGCCAGTGGCACGTTAAGAGCACCTTTTGAGTGTTAGGCCTCTCCAAGGCAGTGACTGAGACCTTTGGCATTATGTCGTGCTTCAGAAGAAGACCCATCAAGCTGAGCAAAATTGCAGTCGTGCCAAATACTGGTGTCACACAAATGGCACCTGTGCCAGTGGCACATAAAAACACCCACTACACCCTCAGAGTGGTTGGTGTTAGGAAGGGCATACAACCATAGAAAACCATACCAAATCAGACTGGAGTCTGGTGCAGCCCATGTCAAGTTGTCCAACCCATAACAGCATGGACAATGGATGTTGAATGATGATGCTGATACACTTATATACATGCACATTGATATGCATGTGCACATCTACATACGTACATACAAATACATATAATTTATACATACATATGCCTATAAGACATTAACATGAAATCATATTTTTCACATGTACATAAATAAATCTGCAGCATGTATATTCATGTAGTGTGCTCTTGTGCACACGTGTATAGTTATTATTACTATGATGATGATAATAAAAATGAAATCATAATGTAGAATATAACTGGATGGTGCATAAATTACATAAATGTCTATAAATAAATAAATAAGATAATGAATAGATATATAAAGTAAGATCAAATAATATATACAAGAAATAGATATGACACACACACACATATAAACAATAAAAGGCTTCAGAAATAAGAAAAAGATGCAGAAAACTGATATGTGAAGAAAAAGGCTTAACTACATACAAATAGTTTTAAAATTGATAGATTAAGGTATAAAGTATCTCTTTATAGTTAAGGTATAATTAAAGTACCTCATATAAGTTGTGAAATAAAGTCCAGGAGAAAACTACAATTTCCCAGACTGTAGTGAACTGTGGATGCATTGGCTTCCAAATCTGTAGTGTACAAATGGCCATGTGAAGAGGTGAAAGTGGTTGGATCCTGTATAAGTGGATTCTTGTAAAGAATGATATGTAGTGCTGGTGCAGTGAACAGTGTATTGGCGTGGCAGGGGGCAAATGTGTGAACATTTCCAGGGATGATTTGGAGCATACTGAGTATTATCTAGTTGGCAGCTTGAATTTTAGAAGGGATTTCCTTTACTGGAGACCTGAGGAGATCAACTCTGATTTGGAATTTAACAGTTTCACTCAACCCCTCAGAGACCGTGGCTTTTTAGTGGATATGCTTGGTGTTAGGAAGGGCATCCAGCCGTAGAAACATTGCCAGATCAAACTGGGCCCTGTGCAGCCTTCTGGCTTCCCAGACCCCAGTTGAACCGTCCAACCCATGCTAGCATGGAGAGCGGACGCTAAACGATGATGATGATGATGCTCTAGGATGTTTCCCTGGTATGAGAGTGATACTCCAGTGTTGGTTTCATCTGAGCTTAGTAGAGTGCTATAATTGTTTCTTGAGGTGGAGTGGGGGCTTAAGTATCTCATGGTCCTGAAGAGATAGGTCTGTCATTGAGATGCGATCCTAACTATGTTAGGGATGTGCTTTTACCAGTGATATTGAGACCTAACAGTTGGTTTAGCTTGCTGTTATGAACTTCACAATTGCTCTACCTATCTATTTTTGCTTTGGCAATTCTTTTGAACAGAAGTTTCCTCAATAGATATTTACAAAATTCTTTTCATATCCCATTTCATTAAACTCAAATTAAACACCAATATCAACCTGTGTATCCAGACATTCAAAATAGAAAGCAATGAGTTTTGTTTCTTCATCTTGAAGTAAAAATATTTACTTTATTCATCTTATATTTCTACCAAATCTCTTTTGTATGCAAGATTCTGTGTACCTAGCTTTTGTCAGAGCATTTACAGTGTTGTACACGTCATGCAGCTACTTCATTTATTTTAACACTTCTGTACATCTTCATCATCATTTAATGTCTGTTGTCCATGCTGGCATGAGTAAGATGGCTTGACCAGGGCTGGCAAGCTGGAAGGCTGCACCAGACTCCAGTCTGATTTGGCATGGAGATGGACATTAAACAAAGATGATGATGATGTACAGTTTCCCATTGCTTCATCACCTTTATGGCTTCCATACATCTTCCACACATACACACAACTTCCTGTTAGCCTTCCTATAATAACCTTCTTGTGTGTCCATAGTTTGCACTGAGTACACCAAATGGAATACCTACACCCTTCCTACATATTGAGCAGGACCATTTACTGGAAGGGTGAAGGATTCTATCCATTCTTGCTTACTAGGACTTTGGTAATTGCTAAGTTTATCTTAAAACCCTTTGATTCCAGGTTCCGTTTTCACACTTGGAATTTCTTTTCTAATTTTGTTACAGATTCTGCTATGAGGGCAAGATTCTTAGCATGTTGTAGTTCCCATGGGCTTCCAGTCTTAAATCTCTCTGATATGGCCTGAAGGATGATGAATAGGAGGGGGCTGAGGACTGACTGCTGGTGGACACCTACTTGTACACTAAATTCGTCACTTTACCCATGGCCAACTCTTACCATCCTAATAGCACCGCTATAAGTGGTTTGTTCTGCTTTTACAAGCCATTTGTCTATCCTTAGTTTCCTCAGAGACTACCATGTCACAGATCAAGGTACTGTCAAAGGCTTTCTCTAGACTGGCATTTGTTTGGTATTTTGATAATAAAAAAAATTTCATTTTTCTTTTCTTTTCTAACTTGGAGCTTCTCATGATTCCATTTTTGCACTTAGAGGTATAACATTGTGCACAACTATCATTGTCATTGTTTTACACCAATGTTAGTGTGCATTGGACAGTTTTGCAGATTTGTCTTCCCAATTCATCTTTATTCTTCATTCTGCTGCAAGTGTTAGCAATGAAATATGAAGTTAGTGGCAAATACCTACATTATTGGAGCAATATTTTTATGCTTCCCTACCAACTCATGTACAGACAAACTTTTAGTAAAAAAAGGTATATTAAAAGTATAGAGAGATTGGATGAGCAACATCAAGAAGAAGCTCATAGCAAACCTAAGACTGGCTGATGACTGAGGAAAGGTAGAGGGAACCTTTTTAAGCAATTTCCACTTGATAGCTACCTTACTTTTGTATGAAGCAATAATCAAATATGCTTGGCACTTTGATTTACACAAAACTGCTTAAAAAGACATTTGGCTTTGGGATTTACTTTAATGCTATTGACACACTTCATCACAGCTGGTAGATTCTAGTTAAGAACAGGGGACAGTTTCTTGGCAACCTAGTTTTCTCGGTGTATGATGCAATGGTCAATCAATATGTTTGGATTTTCATCCTTCATCTTTTTTAAGCATCCTGTTTTCTTGCCCATCATAGTTTTCTTTTGGTATTTTGTTCACATCAAAATAATGTTTAAGTTTGCTGTGAATATCCTTTGCAATTGTGGTTTCCAGTGATTCACAAAACAACATCTATTCCTGAAAAACTTCATGCTCAATATATCTCACATAAGTCAATAACAAGGCCTTACTGCCCCGAAATATGGATTCATCTATTTGTAATGAGAATTTTCATGATTTTAATGTCTCATTAAACTGATTTTCAACATCTTGCCCCATTTCGTCAATTCTGTTGGAGACAGTATTACAACTGAGTGGCATGGCCCTGAAATTTCTATCATCTTTTTGTTGTACAGCTTTTAAAAATATTGAGATAGCTGGTTTAATCAGTTGCTATCTAATAATGTGATTCTTTCCATGTTTTGCTATAAGCAGGGAGATTTCATAGCTGATTTTGAGGGCACGAGTGTAGGACGCATGTTGTGCAGCAAATAGTGAAGTGAGTTTTGTTTGGTTTTCAAAATTTTCTTTCAGTGATTTGAAGTACTCTAAATCTGAATTAGAATTGTTGGGATGTCTTATTCTCAAGTGCACTTTTAGCCTGCCTGCCTTCATTGACTCATTGCTCATTTTCTGATGACACAATAGGTTTACGCTCATTATGCACGTTGGGAATAAACCCAAACTTCAAAAACACTGCACCAAATATTGATGAGTCTTCTTGTTTTGTTTACTCATTTTAAAAAGGGCTGACACAAATCCAAGAAGGTGATGAAGCAATGAAGATGACGATTTTTGTTCAGCGTAGAAAGGAAAGGATTCGAAGCATCAATCAACAATAATGAGTGGAGTTGACTGCTGCTATTGACACTGGACAATAGATATTGAAACAGAGAAACAAACGCCTAACAAATGCGGATACCTCACTTGGTACACCGATTGGTCATAACTACATAAGTTCCCATTGTTAGTATAGATATTGCGTGGCTGTGTTTTTTTTTTCCATTTCAATGTCCAAAGATAGGCTTAGGGTTGATTAGTGTGCACTCAAGTCAATTGCAAACATTTTCACAACCCATGCTAATGCATGCCCCACCCCAATTTTCCCACACCCCTTGTTGGGAAACATTGGTTTAGAAGATACTTGGTAGGGATTTGTTTTTGTCATCCAGGATTGTTTGGAGACAACCTTGAAGGTGAAATCTTATAAACTTTTTGGTACATCATGCCAGGCTTTTAGTGTGGCTTATTCTTTCTATTAGTGGTTTTTGTTTCAAATACTCAGGGAACTGGAATACTTTCCATTTTTGTTAAGTGGGATTTTCTTATATTCTGTGTAGAGATTAGTGCCAGTCTATTTCATGTTTCTCCTTAAGTAAACTCTTAACATCTTCTTGAAAATTTTCTAAGTCAGAAACTCAGTCCTGTGATGAGTCTGTTTCGGGACAAGTCAGTGGTAGAAGAAAGGATTGAGCTTTCTCTTAACATTAGAGAATTCTAACTTCCTTCAAAGTAAACAAAGCCTGATTCTTGTGATAGTGTGTGTTTCAGACTGGCTTACCAATGCAGTTTCATGTTGTACTGTGTTATACAACAAATTAAGATAAATATCCTAATATTTTCTGCAGCTATTTCACTCAAGTTTACAAAACTTGAGTGAAATAGCTGGTGTTCTTTTTTGACTGTTGCAGATGATGCTATTGTATTGCATACAATCTTTACTTCATGATGTTGAAGTAAATTTAAAGTCACAGCTACCCTCCTTGTATGTAAAATATAGTTTCTACATTCCTACTGATGTTGAAATTTCCAGTAACACCAAACTGTTTCTGAGTTTTTGCATCTGCCTTAAGTTCTTATAGTGACCAATCCAGAAGACCAAATGTAGGTATCGGGCTAGGTACTGCAAAAGTGCTGTATGCAATATGCTTATCATAGGCTGAGAGTTCTCATAACCATATTTTCTTTGCTCTCCTGAGGTATTCATTTCTTGTCTTTTCCTTGGTAATGGATCCATCATACTTACTATGTTGGTTGCACCTTCAGGCTGTTCATATTTGTCTTTTTGGCCAGGCACACATTTTCATTGTCTTACCATCAATGTTATGCATTTTGACTCATCAAATTTAATTCCTGTGACTATGGAATATTGACTGATGAGATTCAATTTCTTTTTGACTTAAGATTGTTTCTGAAGGAAAAGTGAGAGATGTTTTGTATTTAGTGTACCCATCATTTCTATAAAAACTTTTACGAGCAGGAACGATGAGTTTAAATAGTACTGACATACTGTCTCCCTACAGGATGCCCCCTTTTGATAATATATGACATTAGCTTTCTTTTTAATTTTTCCCCAATACTGAAAGAGCTGGTCTCTAACTCAGAAACATAGCTCCTTCATTGGAATGTAGACATCTGTCTTGGAAATAGGATACATTCCTATAGTGAGAGAGACAAAAGTTAGCTTGCACTGTTTGACGGTAAAGGAAAGGGTAGCCTTTGGGACTACAAAACTGATGATCCTGTTATATTTCATCATCATCATCATGTAACATCCATTTTCCATGCTGGGAATAGACAATATGGCAGGAGCCAGCGAGCCTGAGGACTGCACTAACCTGCAATATCTGCTATCGACAGCCATTGCATAATGTTTATTCTTAAACATGTTCCCTAACTCATGCTAATAACTATTTGATACTTTTATTGTCAATCATGAGAAATGTATAGCGATATTATCTGAAAATGAATTAGAAGTGCTTTAGAATTTTAGAAATAAATTTTACCAATTTATTAAAATTATAAATCATTTGAAAGCAATTATCGAATCACAGGTTGTTATTTAGAGCCTTTTACATATCAAACTCATCTGCTAAAATGTTTCTTTCGTTAAAATATTCATTTTCACTCTTTTCTTAAAGTCCTTTCTCTATATAAATCTTCTAATCCAATTAAAAACTAGAAATTTTGATGAAATACAGTTAGTCCTGTATAAACTGTCATAAAAATATAACTATTGCATCAAGGTGGATAACATTGCTGATAAAATATTTTGAATATTGGCATACATTGTAGGCACAGGAGTGACTGTGTGGTAAGTAGCTTGCTTACCAACCACATCGTTCCGGACTCAGTCCCACTGCATGGCACCTTGGGCAAGTGTCTTCTACTATAGCCTCGGGCTGACCAAAGCCTTGTGAGTGGATTTGGTACACGGAAACTGAAAGAAACCCATCGTATATATGTGTTTGTGTGACTGTGTTTGTCCCCTCCAACATTGCTTGTCAACCGATGGTGATGTGTTTATGTCCCCTTAACTTAGCCGTTCGGCAAAAGAGACCAGTAGAATAAGTACTAGGCTTACAAAGAATAAGTCCTGGGGTCGATTTCCTCGACTAAAGGCAGTGCTCCAGCATGGCCGCAGTCTAATGACTGAAACAAGTAAAAAAGTAAAGAGTATACATTGTGTATGTGGTTTTTACCTGCTGTTGATTTTCAACTGTTGTCACATCTATTTCCCCTGCCAGGATAAGTTTAATACAAGTAAATTGATATTCTTTTACTTGTTTCAGTCATTTGACTGTGGCTATGCTAGAGCACTACCTTTAGTTGAGCAAATCAACCCCAGGACTTATTCTTTGTAATCCTAGTACTTATTCTATCAGTCTCTTTTGCTGAACCACTAAGTTATGGGGACGTAAAGACACCAGCATTGGTTGTCAAGCGATGTTATGTGTGTGTGTGTGGGGGGGCGAACGTGTGCGTGCGCGCACACATATACATGACAGGCTTCTTTCAGTTTCTCTCTACCAAATCCATTCATAAGGCTTTGGTCAGCCTGAGGGTATAGTAGAAGACACTTGCCCAAAGTGCCATGCAGTGGGTCTGAACCTGGAACCATGTGGTTGGTAAGCAAGCTACTTACCACACAACCACTCCTGTGTCTTTATATATATGTAGGTTTTTTACACATATTTACATGGCATTAATTTCTGGGCATCAATTTCATATTTCATAGCCGAATTTGTACTCCATTTTATTGGCAAACTTACCAGTTTACCAATTTCATGATTTTGTAGATAGTTTGATAGCTTTTGATATAAGGATAAAATTATTGCAATCTTTGCTTTTGATAATGACTTACTTTATATCAGAAAGTCCATCTAGCTTCTATAACTTGAAAGCTGCACAACTACCATTAGAAGAAGCATTCCAAAATATATCTTCATCTCCTCCGTTCAGAAGTTTTGTGAGGCTCAACAAATTATTAGTGTTATTTATTCTATTGCAATAATTATTCTCTCCTCATAAACTTACTAGTATGCAGAAACCCTGCATTTAAAATATATCAGTACATTGTTTCTTGTTAGTCCTTACCATTTACTAACCCTATCTTGAAAGAAAACGTTGATATAATATAAACTTTGTGATAATTCTACTCCTACACAGAATTGATAAATTCAGATATCATGTAGATAGCTTGCGCTTACAGCTGACATTGAAATATCAATTATTTTCTCCAATTAATACTTTCTTTCTCTAAGTAAATAATTAATAAATAAAAAAAATATAATAAAAACCATATCACCAAATTCTAACTCACTGCTTGATATATTATGCTTGAAAGTTGAAGGAAGACAAATCCAGAGAAATTTACATGATAAAATGCAAAAAAGAAGAAAAAAATGCACATAGTGCAAGCAGGAAGTTTGTTGACAAGAAGTTCTTTCTAAAATGAGGTAGAGCTTTGTTTCTCATGCATAAGAATTCTTAGTTCCATTTTCTTACTCAAAACAACAAACACTATTTGATTGTGATTACATACAGTTCAGGAATTGATGACAGTTGTTGCAGTTATTTATGGTAGAGAACTGTTTTGTGAGTTAATAAATAAGAAAAAAATAATGGGTGGAGTGTATCTTTCAGGATTTGAATTGAATACTGAGTAGGTCATATTCATTGTGCTACAATTATCATAAAACCCTGTTTCATATTGTTCATCTTTTTAATGAATATATTGTGGAACCCACTTCATTCCTGATTGAGCAGGTCAAATACAATACAATCATGACCATTTTCTTCCTGTTTGTATATCAGGGACTACATTGTCTTATACATCCTTTATTAAAGACTGTAAGGTTTGTTTGGAGGATGACATAACTTATCTCTAACAGATTGGATAGCTGCTGAGAACTGGTAGTTGATATAAGCAATTACTTTCTAAACTACTTATGACAATCCTCCTTGCAGTAAATGTTCTATTATTTTTTTATCAGTTTACAAATTTCATGAATATACACATTTGGCAGTTTTTATAAGTAGGTCAATGGCTTTTGATAAAAAGAAAAAGATTTGCTATGTTTACTTTTGATAATGGCCTATTTTATATCACAAAAATCTACTGATAAATGATCCAGGAATACTTTTAAAGCAAAGTGTTCATACAGTAAGGTTACAAGTCCACTTCATGATTGTTTAATTTTGTTGCTTAAACTAATTCAGGTAGTTTAAGCATTTTAAATATTAATAGATGATCAGAAATGAATATCTGTTAGTAGTAATAAAGTTATACTTTAGAATTCTTTTTTTATATTTCCTATATTATTTTACTTCAGTTTTATAATTCTTGTATGCATGTTTCTAATTACAGGACCAATATGATAATATATCATCCCACACTTGTAAAGGTATTGAAGTTTGTGAAAAATACACACATTTTTTGAAGGAAAGGTGTGCAATTGAATTAGAATATGCTGGAAAACTCAAGTAAGAATTTATTTTGTCTTCATTGTCACCATCATGGCCTCCATTTTCATAGGGGTGGGAGTGGGAACAGGGTGACTCTTTTTCTATCTTTTCATCTTTCTCAGGAAATTTATGAAAGATTGAAATAATCACATATAAAACATAAATGTGCTTTTGTTTGTTGGCACACTTGATGGCGGAAGACTAATACAACAGATGGTGAAAAAGTGAGTGGTATTTGGAGATATTAAATGAGGTAAGGGAAAGTGAAAGAATTCTATAGTGGCTGGAGTTGAAACTGTAAATTTTGCTGTAATTTTCCCTTAACACTATAGTTTATATTGAAAAGGCGAAAAACAAAAAATTTAAACAAAACACTGTTCCTTTAAAATGACGGAATTTCACATACACAAGCACACAACACATATGCTCAAGTTCTATAGCATTGTTATTAGCGACTTCAGAATCAGGGCTTGAAGGCTATCAAGAAGACAAAGGAGGAAAAGAAAGGTCTGGAAGCTTAAGGATCCTCTGAATGGTCAGAGATTTAGAGACACGTGACTTGAAGCATTTGGTGAAAAAGAGGAGAATGTTGCAACATATAACATGAAGGACTACTGGAGGTTCCTTCGGGACAAGCTGTTGAAGGCCACTGACCAAATTTGTAGCTGGTGAAAAGTCCCTTTTCAACCCAAAGTGACATGGTGGTGGAATAGTATAGTTGACAGGGCCATTAGAGAGAAGAAACTGGCCTAGAATGACTGGAAGTGTGGTGGTAGCAGCGAACTGTATCAGATAGCCAGAAGGGAGGCCAGGAAACAGGTATATTTAGCCAAGGGAGAAGTAGAAAAGAAGTTTGTCAATCTTCTGCAGAGCGAGGACTAGAGACTTGAAGAGTTTTGGATTGCAAGACAGTGCGTGAGAGAAAAATCATGATGTCATAGGAGAAATGTGTCCACATGGATGATGGTTCACTTGCAGTGAGTAATTCTGCAAAGAAAAAGGCTTAGAAATGCCATTATGAAAGGCTGTTAAATGTGGAGAATGCATGGGAGAAGGAGAGTCTACCTAATATAGACCCAACTGAGGGCCCAGCTATTCAGGTTGACAGTAGCTTAGTAGATAAAGCAGTTAGGGATATGAAAACAGGGAAAGCCCTTGGCCCATCAGGAATCATTACTTAGACGCTTAAAATATCTTGCAGAGTGGGATATGGCCTAGTCAGGTTGTCCACAAGAGAGTCATACCCTATGGTGTAGCAGTACCATAGTCAACTGCTACAAAGGTAAAGGTGATGCCTTAGACAGACATAATTACAGAGGTATCAAACTGCTGGACCAGGTAATGAAAGTTAAAACTAATTAGGAAAGAGTTGGCATAGATGAGATGCAGTATGGTTTTATGCTTAGGAGAAGTACAATCGATATTATATTCCTGGTTAGGCAACTGAGGGAGAAGTATTTAGCCAAAAATAAACCGCTATACTTGGCTTTTGTCAACATGGAAAAAGCCTTTGACAGGATTATCCGCTCCTTTATCTGGTGGTCTATACAGAAACTAGGGAAAGATGAGTGGTTAGTGAGAGCTATACAAGCCATGTACAGGGATGCTGTCAGTTAATTGAAAGTTGGCATTAGAGTTAATTTAGCAAAAACCAAAGTCCTAGCATGTAGGAAGACAGACAAATCACAAGTCCCTACTTGATATGTAAGAAAGCTGTTGGTAGAAACTCTCTATGCTCAACTCACTGCAATCTTTGGACACATGAGGTGTAGTTGTATTGCAGTAAGGTTAAGAGAGAAAATAGTCTTTTCGTGTGGCAAATGAGTGGGTACAATAAGTACTAAAAATGTGCAGACAATAGATTTCCTCAAATCCCAGTAGATGACTTCTGTTACCTAGGCAACTGAATTAGCAGTGGAAGAGAAAGTTCTGAAAGCATAGTTGTTAGAATAAGAATAGGCTGGGCAAGGTTCAGAGAGCTACCTTTATTGGTAACAAAGGTCCTCTCTCTCAGCGTGAAAGGCAGATTGTATGTGTGTACATATAGCCATGCTACATGGCAGTGAAACCTGGGCTATGACTACAGAGGACTTGTTAAGGCTTGAAAGAAATTAAGCTAGCATGCTCTGCTGGATGGGTAATGCCAGTGTGTAAATGATTTAAGATGAAAATCGGGTATGAGAAGCATTAGATGTTGTGTGCAAGAGAGAAGCCTGTGCTGGTTTTGTCATGTGATGCGTATGGATGAGGATATCTATGTAAAGAAGTGTCAATCTCTAATTGTAGAGGGAACGTATTGAAGGGGTAGATGCAGGAAGACGTGGGATGAAGTGGCGAGAAAAGATCTTAAGATGCTACACCTCATTGAGGAAATGACAAATGACCAGGAGTTATGGCGATTTGCTGTACTCGAGAAGATGCATCATGCTAAGTAAAATTGCAGTCATCCATACATACAGGCAAGTTCTTTACAGGTGCCACTGCTATGTAAGATGCACTCTGTAAAGTGGTTGGCATTAGGAAGGGCATCTAGCTGTAGAAACCATGTCACAACAGACAATTGGAACTTGGACAGCTCTCTGACTGGCTAGTTCCTGTCAAACTATCCAACCCATGCCAGGATGGAAAACAGGCATTAAACAATGATGATGATGCTGAATGACAAACAAAACATATTACTGGTTGTTTTGGAAAAAAATACCTTTAAACAGAGAATATTCTCATGTTTAATTTCATGGAAACACACACACAGAGTCTCCTTCAGTTATATTTTTTCATGACTGTGAAAAATGCATATATTTTGCAATGGAAGAGATACATTTTCAAGGGTGTATGATTATGTTGAAATTAAAAAGAATATTTTTAAGGAATTTTGGGTCATTCTCTCTCCTTCCCTCTCAGATTTATTTTCTCATGTATATTTTTTTTAAATGAAATTTAGCTTGTTTGCAAATTCACCATTGTACATTATGGTTATGTTGATAAAATTTGTACATATAACTAATTAGAAGTTGAATTCGGGAACTCCCTGACTTTCTTTCCATCAATTTTCAAAGCATGAGCATTTTTTCTTTACTTTTATCTACATAATTGTTATCTATGCCCACTGGAGCATATTTTTGCATTTCAAAGGGAGTTATGAGGCAGCAAAACTAGGAGAACAATTTGAAATGCTTTTTTACATAGCACAAATCTCGCAAGCAGCTTTGGAAGGCTTAACACCTCGGTTAAATGCAAAAAGCAAAGGTGTCCAAAATACTCAGTTTTGTTCACTTGACATTCCATTTTAATGATATGAAAATACGCAAAATCAATAAAATTAAAAAATCAAAACACACTATCTTGTAGAGCAAAAATTCTCTTTCAAATAACATAAAACATTTTGCTAATGCATTTTATTCCTGCATGCATTTTTAAATTTGAAAAAAATGTTTATGAATTATTCCTCAAACTGTGTGTGTGTTGTGTGAACCACTTCTACTCCTACAATTTTCAACTCAATTTCACCGAATTTGACATGTGTGCTCTCTTTGACTTAGGACACTTTTTCTTAAAATTCTTTCCTCCAAATTCCACACCCCCAACATAAATAGACTAATCTCAATTCACCTGGGATTTGGCTTGGGCCAGCGAAAATGTAACGTACACCCAGCTGGAAAAAAATCAATGCTTTGTCAGCTGGGGTGAGCTCTTATCAACTGCTTGCACAGTATTGCCAGCAGTATTCATTTGCGAGTTACAATTTGCCTCTGTTTTCACGTGAGCACTCTTATTCATATAATTATTCCAACTTTAACTAGCCACTTCAAAACTCTTACCCAAAATTTAAAATCTTTAATTTGGTCTGTTTGATTAACATTTTTGCCAACTACATTTTACTATTTTTGGGGTGTTACACATTCACCGCTTACAGAATAATATTGTATATAGAGGTAGGGTGGATTTGGAATGAAGAAATTATTTTTACATAGGGTCAACGGAAAATTTTATCAACAAATGAATAGTAAACCCTGAGTATACCTTTAGGAATAGAGATAGGTTTAACAGTACTAGTCTCAGTAAACTAGTTTGGAAATTGAATGATAGTAAGAAATTATAAAAAATAAATTGGAAAATACTTAGTCATGCTGGATCATATAAAATTAATGATGCTAGATGCAACTTACTTATAGATGAATTATACCAGATATTAACATCTAAGAAGAAATTGCTTAATGAAAGACTTGAGAGTGTTCTATCTTGTACACACTATTCTAAATGTGTTTAGAAAATTTTATCAAGTGTCTATATTTGTACATATATGTATGTGTATACGAATAATCATATATTTGTGTATATCCATATGTATTTGTATACATGGGTACATGTTGTTTGTATTTATCTGCTGCTATCTATATCTTGTTATGCATATGTATATGTTTGTGTGTATATATATATGTATGTATGTATATATATATATATATATATATATATATATATATATAAATATATATATATATATATATCTAACTCCTTCTCATCTCTCTCACAGCCGGCCAAATACTTACTTTTGCATGTGGCCTTCTAACTGTAAACACACGGTTTTCTTGCGCTCCTTGAATCTCTCCTCGTCTAGGCAAAAAAGGCCCTCTTTGGTTGTTTTCTTGTGTGTTTTTATTTCTTGTATTGTATTTTTTTGTAATTGTATTTTTATTTTGTATTTTATTTTGTATTTTATTTTGTAATTTTATTTGTATCGTTATTACGTCCTGTTTGTGTCACATTTTGTTCTTTCCTTGTTTTTACCCCTCTGCGAAGTAATTTCCTTTAATTTCTTCGCAGGAAGGGCTAGTTCGACGATTCGTGTTCTGTCCTTACCTTCGAAACATGCTGGAGTTGAACTAGGGACAGCTGATGAAGGGGATTTTTCCTTCTGTAGTTTGTCTAGTACTCTGTTTTTTCTTTGTAAAAAAAAGGTTCGTTCCATGCTTGTTTTTACGTTTTCATTCTCGTTGAGTTCTGCGTCTATTTGTGGTGTCCTGTACTCACATATATATATTTATATATGCATGTATATATACATGTAGATGTAGGTACGTACATATATGTATGTATGTATGCATATATTTTATTTATTACACTATTATATATATATATATATATATACAATATAATAAATAAATAAAACATGCATATATACATACATATATGTACATACTTACATCTATATGTATATATACATGAATATATATAAATATATATGTGAGTACAGGACACCACAAGTAAACGTAGAACACAACGAGAAACGAAAACATAAAATCAAGGAAACGGACTTTTTTTAACAACGAAAAATCAGAGTACAGGACAAACAATACAAGGAAAATTCCCCTTCATCAGCTGCCCCTGGTTCGACTCAATGCGTGTTTCGAAGGTAAGGGCAGAACACGGCCAGGCTGAAGCAGTCCTTCCTGCAAAAGGAATTGAATAAAATTCTTTTGCAGAGGAGTAAAACAAGTGACAAGAACAAGATGTAAAAGCAATACAAATGAAGAAAAAACAGTAGAAAAAACAGTACAAATAAAGAATAACAGGACAAGAAAACCAACAATAAGGGCTTTTTTAGGCCTAGACGGTGGAAAAATTAGTTAGAACGCATGTGAAAAATCGTTGAAAGCATGAGCTGAAAGAAAGTTTTAGTAGCACTCTGGTCAACAGCCAGAGAGAGGAGGAGGAGGAGAGAGAGAGAGGGGGGAAAAGAAACCAGAAAGTGTGAAAAATAAGAAGGAGAGAGACAATTAGAGAGGAAGACAGACAGGCAGGGAGGAAAGGTCAAGTAAAGAGTAAGAGTGCGCGTCATGATTATTCAAATAAAAACTTACTTGGAGAAGAGAAACAACGCGTGCGTTTGGTCATATAATAACAATATATATATGTATGTATATATATATGTGTGGATATGTTTTTATGTGTATATATGTATATATATATATATGTGTATGTGTATATGCATGTAACTATGTGTACAAGTATGCCTATAGAAATCTCTATATTCATTTATATATGTGTGTGTATATCATTTATTGGTAATGCGGGGTATATGGATGTATATATATATGCATCTATGTGTATTACTATGTATATACATATATATATATACATATATCTCTCTCTCTGTTTCGATAACCACTTGCTTCTCTCAACACTTTATCTCCGCTTCCCCCACCCTATATAAACTAGCTCACTCAGATTCCCCTATCTCATTTTAACACCTCGCCAAAAGGAGCTGAAAATCAGATGTTCAGATAAGCAATCCTGTTTTTCAACCCAGTACAACTAAACCTCTCTTTTTTCAGCGCAGATCATAATTACCTTATTAGTTCATTTCATTCTATTTCATTATCTATCTTTGGAAATACAGTTTTATCTTCCACACTGTATATTTAAAAAAAAAAGAAACTTAAGATCACTTCGCTCAATCCAACTCTCCCTCTTCCTCCCTCTCTATCACGCTCATTTATTATCATCACTTATTCATTTATCTACTTTGTTACAGTTTGGCTGTCCCAAAACTCTTGGTTATAGCTTTAGTTAGGAATTTCAAATGCCCAATTCTATCTCATAATTAACATAATATTCTCTCACACTGACAGCCCGAGATTTTGCTGTTTCTCGGTGCGACTACCCATCACACCCCCACCACCTGTACCGGAAGTTTCTATCCTCTGACCTCTATCAGATGTCTCTCCCATGAACACTTCTAAAGGCTTAATGTTCCCCCATCCCTACTTAGGGTTTATCTCCTATGTAATGTGATTGTGCAGCACAAAAATGATGGTGTAGCGTATGCAGGTTGAAGGCTATTGTATGTTCATGAGTTCTGCCAAATGCAAGCTTTCTTTTCAGGTACATGATGCTGCTCTGGTGAGATTGTTGAGATGCTTGAACGGAGACATGTAGATTTGTGCTACATCCAAGAAATAAGGTGAAGGAGAAGTTCTGCTAGTTTCCTCACAGGCAAAGAACACAGGTATAAGATTTTCTGGGCAGGGAACACTGATGGGGTTGGGGGCGTGGGTATACTTCTTGCAGAGAAATGGGTTGATAAGGTAATCAAAGTAGTTAGAGTCTGTAACAGAATACTTAAGATTAGATTAGTGCTGCAACTGGGGTTAGCAACCATTATCTCGGCCTATGCCCCTCAGCCGGGGTTACCTGATGAGCAGAAAGACCGATTTTATGACACCCTCTTGCAGACTACCTTGTTGACAAGTGACAGGGACCATCTCTTTGTGGCTGGTGACCTTAATGGACATGTTGACAACATGCAGAAGGCTTCCATGGCATACGTGGAGGCTATGGTTTTGGTTCCCACAATGAGGAGCGAACCAGGCTGCTGGAGTTCTGCAGTGCAAATGATCTTATGATTTGTAATACTAAGTTCAGGAAACCTGCCAGTCACCTATTCACTTACTGATCTGGTAGACATACTAGTGAAATTGACTACATCCTCACCAGGAAATGGGAAAGATGGCTACTTATAAATGTCAAAACCTTCCCAGGTGTAGAATGCACCCCACAACATAGATTAGTAGTTAGCAACTTCAGGATCAGGGCTAAATGGATGCCCAGATGACCAGCATGGAGCTGAAGGGTCTGGAAGCTTAAGGATCCTGCAAATGGACAGAGATTTAGAGACGTATTACAAAATAGAGGGGTATATAGCATCACATGATGTGAAAGACAACTGGAAGTTTCTATGAGACAACCTGTTGAGGGCTACCGACCAGATCTGTGGATGGTGCAAAGTCCCCTCTCAACCCAAGGTAATGTGGTGGTGGAACAGGGCCATTAGGGAAAAGAAACAGGCATGGAAGGACTAGAAGAGTGGTGATAGCAGGGAATTGTATCAGACTGCCAGAAGGGAAGCTAGGAGATAGGTTTATTTAGCCAGAGGGGAAGCAGATAAGAAAAAATTTGCCAATGTTCTGCGTCATGAGGACCATACTTGAGGTGTTTCATGTTGCAAGACAGTGTATGAGAGAGAGAATTGTGATGTCATAGGAGAGATGTGTGTCCACATGGATGACGGCTCACTTGCATTTAATGAAACTGCTAGGAGAGAGACTTGGAGATGCCACTATGAAAGGTTGTTAAATGAAGAGAATAAATGGGAGAAAGAGAATTTGCCGAATGTCGACCCAACAGAGGGACCAGTTATCCGAATTGATAGTACCTTGGTAGATAAAGCAATTAAGAGTATGAAGACAGGGAAAGGCCATCAGGAATCATCACAGAGATGCTTAAAATATCTGGCGGTGCCAACTATAGTCTAGTCACATGTATAGTCAATCAGGTGATACATGTAGGAGTCAAACACAATAACTGGTGTAGCAGCACCATAGTCAACTGCTACAAAGGTAAAGATGATGCATTAGATACAAATAATTACAGAGGTATCAAGTTATTGGATCAGGTAATGAAAGTTACGGAGAGGGTCATAGCCCAATTAATTAAGGAGAGAGTTAGTTTAGATGAGATGCAGTTTGGATTTGTGCCAGGGAAAAACACCACTGATGCTATATTTCTGGTAAGACAGCTGCAGGAAAGATACCTAGCCAAAGGTAAATTTCAGAAAAAGCCTTTGACATGGTCCCCCAATCACTTGTCAGGTGGGCAATGAGGAAACTAGGAATGGTTAGTGAGAGCTGTGCAAGCCATGTACAGGGATGCTGTCAGTAAGATGAGGTTTGGCAATGAGTACAGTGAAGAATTCCGGGTAGGGGTAGCGGTCCACCAAGGTTCAGTCCTCACCCCCCTCCTATTTATCATAGTCCTCCAGGCAATAACAGAGGAATTCAAGACAGGATTCTTCTGGGAGCTTCTCTATGCTGATGACCTTGCTCTAATAGCTGAGTCACTATCAGAACTAGAGAAGAAAATTTAGGGTGTGGAAGCAAGGTCTATAATCGAAGGGCCTTAGAGTTAACCTAGCTAAAACCAGATTCCTAATAAGTAGGAAGGCAGGCAGGCAGACCAAAAATCCTTTCTGGTAGATGGCCCTGCTCGATCTGTAGAAAAGGTGTAGGTAGAAAAGAGGTGTAGCAATATCAAAGGAAGGCTAATTGGGAAGATAGTTTTTTGTATGTGGCAGATGCCCAGGATCAATAAACACTGAAAATGCACAGATAACAGCTTCCATCACATTCCAGGGAGAAAAACTAGAAGTAGTTGATAGCTTCCATTACTTAAGTGATTGCTCTGAAAGTGTAACTGCTAGAATAAGAACAGCCTGTGCAAAGTTCAGAGAGCTCCTACCTCTGCTGGTGACATAGTAAAAGGTAGACTGTATGACACATGTCTGCAAACAGCCATGCTACATGGCAGCGAAACATGGGCCATAACTGCTGAGGACATGTGTAAGCTTGCAAGTATGCTCTGCTGGATGTGTAATGTAAGTGTGCATACACGACAGAGTTTGAGCGCTCTGAGAGAGATGTGGTCTGCAAGAGAGACAATTGCGCTGGTATGGTCAGGTATGAATGAGGTATGAATGGTATGAATGAGGACAGCTGTGTGAAAAAGCATCACACCCTTGCAGTAGAGGGAACCTGTGGAAGAGATAGACCTAGGAAAACTTGGGATGAGGTGGTGAAGCACGACCTTCGAACATTGGGTCTCACTGAGTCAATGACAAGTGACTGAAACTTTTAGAGATATGCTATGCTTGAGAAGACCTGGCAAGCTAAGTGAGACCGTAACTGTGGCCTATGCCAGTGCAGCATAACCAGCTCATTTTAGAGTACCTTTCAATCATTGGGCAATAAACTGCGCTTGCGAAGACCTGGTGAGGCAAGGGAAATCTTTGTTGTGGCTGATCTCAGTACTGGCTGATTGGCCCCTGTGCTAGTGGCATGTTAAAAGCACCATTCGAGCATGATCGTTGCCAGTGCCGCCAAACTGGCTAGTGTGCCTGTGGCACATCAAAAGCACCATTCAAACGTGGTCAATGCCACTGCTGGCTGGCTGACTGGTCCTGTGCCAGTGGCACGTAAAAAGCACCCTGTAACCTCTCAGAATGGTTGATACTAAGAAGGGCATCAAGCTGTAGAAACTTTGACAGATTGGATTGGAGCCTGGTACAGCCTTCTGGCTTGCTAGCCCTCAGTCAAACCGTCCAACCCATGCCAGCATGGAAAGTAGATGTTAAACGATGACAACGATGATGATGATATACATATATATATATATATATATATATATATATATATATATATATATATGTATAATATGTATATAAGTGTATGTATGTGTGTGTGTATAATATATATATATATATATATATATATATATATATATATATATATATGGAACACTGACGGGGTTGGAGGCGTGGGTATACTTATCGCTGAGAAATGGGTAGATAAAGTAATTGAGGTAAACAGAGTATGCGACATAATACTTAAGTTTAGATTAGCACTTCATCATAGTTTAGCAACCATTATATCAGCCTATGCTCCTCAGTCGGGGCTACCTGATGGACAGAAAGACCGATTCTATGACACTCTACTGCAGACTACCTCGTTGACGAATGACAGAGACCTTCTCTTTGTGGCTGGTGACTTCAATGGTCACGTTGGACGACATGCTGGGGGCTTCCACGGCGTACATGGAGGCTATGGCTCTGGTTCCCGCAACGAGGAGGGAACCAGGCTGCTGGAGTTCTGCGATGCAAATAATCTTATGATTTGCAACACTAACTTCAGGAAACCTACCAGCCACCTAGTCACCTACCGATCGGGCCAACATACCAGCCAAATTGACTACATCCTTGCCCGGCAAAGGGAGAGATGGCTACTTATAAATGCCAAAACCTTCCCAGGCGAAGAATGCACCCCACAACATAGACTGGTAGTTAGTGACTTTAGGATCAGGAGTAGGAGGACAACCAGAAGACGACCAACATGGAGAAGAAGGATCTGGAAGCTTAAGGATCCTGTGAATGGACAGAGATTTAGAGACATGTTACTTGAAGCCTTTGACGAAGTAGAAGGGGATAGTGTATCACATGGGGTAGAGGACAACTGGACGTTTCTAAGGGACAACCTGCTGAGAGCCACTGACCAGATCTGTGGCTGGTGCAAAGTCCCCTCTCGTCCCAAGGTAACGTGGTGGTGGAACAGTGTCGTAGACAGGGCTATTAGAGAAAAGAGACAGACTTGGAAGCACTGGAAGAATGGTGGTAGCAGGGAATTGTATCAGACTGCTAAAAGGGAAGCTAGGAGACAGGTCTATCTAGCCAGAGGGGAAGCAGATAAGAAAAAATTTGCCAATGTTCTGCGCCGTGAGGACCAAAGACTTGAGGTGTTTCGCGTTGCAAGACAGTGTGTGAGAGAGAATTGTGATGTGGTGGGAGAGAAGTGTGTTCGCATGGAAGATGGTTCACTTGCACTAAACGAGGATGCAAAGAGAGAGGCTTGGAGACGCCACTATGAAAGGTTGCTGAATAAAGAAAATGAATGGGATAAAGAGAGTCTGCCGAACGTTGACCCAACAGAGGGACCAGCTATCAGGGTTGATAGTTCCTTAGTAGCTAAGGCAATTAGAAGCATGAAGACAGGGAAAGCCCCAGGCCCATCAGGTATCACTGCAGAGATGCTCAAAATATCTGGTAGTGTCGGCTATAGCCTAGTCACCTGTATAGTTAATCAGGTGATACATGAAGGAGTCATACCCAATGACTGGTGTAGCAGCATAATAGTCAACTGCTACAAAGGTAAAGGTGATGCCCTAGATACAAATAATTACAGAGGTATCAAGCTGTTGGATCAGGTGATGAAGGTTACAGAGAGGGTCATAAGCCAACTAATTAGAGAGAAAGTTAGTTTAGATGAGATGCAGTTTGGTTTCGTGCCAGGGAAAAGTACCACTGATGCTATATTCCTGGTAAGGCAGCTGCAGGAGAAATACCTAGCCAAAGATAAGGCCCTGTACCTGGCTTTTGTTGACATGGAGAAAGCCTTCGACAGGGTCCCCCGATCCCTCATATGGTGGTCAATGAGGGAACTAGGAATAGAAGAATGGTTAGTGAGAGCTGTGCAAGCCATGTACAGGGACGCTGCTAGTAAGGTGAGGGTTGGAAATGAGTACAGTGAAGAATTCCGGGTAGAGGTAGGGGTCCACCAAGGCTCAGTCCTCAGCCCCCTCCTATTTATCATAGTCCTCCTGGCAATAACGGAGGAATTCAAGACAGGATGCCCCTGGGAGCTCCTCTATGCTGATGACCTTGCTCTAATTGCTGAGTCATTATCAGAACTGGAGAAGAAGTTTCAGGTGTGGAAGCATGGTTTAGAATCGAAGGGCCTTAGAGTCAACCTAGCTAAAACCAAAGTCCTAATAAGTAGGAAGGTAGACAAATCACAAACGCCTTCAGGTAGATGGCCCTGCTCGATCTGTAGAAAAGGTGTAGGTAGAAACTCTATAAGATGCACCAAGTGTAAGCTATGGACACATAAGAGGTGCAGCAATGTCATAGGAAGGCTAACTAGGAAGATGGTTTTTGTATGTGGCAGATGCTCGGGAGCATTAACCTCTGAAAATCTGCAGAAAACAACTTCCGTCACTTTCCAGGGGGGAAAAACTAGAAGTAGTTGATAGCTTCCGTTATCTTGGTGACCAAGTCAGTAGTGGGGGTGGGTGTGCTAGAGTAACGGCTAGTGTAACGGCTAGAGTAAGAATAGCCTGGGCAAAGTTTAGGGAGCTCTTACCTCTGTTGGTGACTAAAGGCCTCTCGCTCAGAGTAAAAGGCAGACTGTATGATGCATGTGTACGAACAGCCATGCTACATGGCAGTGAAACATGGGCCGTGACTGCTGAGGACATGCGTAAGCTCGCGAGAAATGAAGCTAGTATGCTCCGTTGGATGTGTAATGTTAGTGTTCATAGTCGACAGAGTGTAAGTACCTTCAGAGAAAAGTTGGACCTAAGAGGAATCAGATGTTGTGTGCAAGAGAGACGATTGCGCTGGTATGGTCATGTGGTGAGAATGGATGAAGATAGGTGTGTGAAAAAGTGCCACACCCTGGCAGTTGAGGGGACCTGTGGAAGAGGTAGACCCAGGAAAACCTGGGTCGAGGTGGTGAAGCACGACCTTCGAACTCTAGGTCTCACCAAGGAAATGACCAGAGACCGAGACCTATGGAAGTATGCTGTGCGTGAGAAGACCCGGCAAGACCAGTGAGAACAATCAAAATCAAATCATATATCAGAAAGCAGGGGTTAAGTGACCCATCCGTTCGTGTCCGCTGTCAGCCTCGTCTGGCACCCGTGCCGGTGATACGTAAAAGCACCATTCGCTCATGGCCGTTTGCCAGCTCTGCCTGGCCCCGTGTCGGTGGCACGTAAAAGCACCATCCGTTCGTGTTCGTTGCCAGCCTCGCCTGGCCCCGTGCTGGTGACACGTAAAAGCACCGTCCGTTTGTGGCCGTTTGCCAGCTCTGTCTGGCCCCGTGTCGGTGGCACGTAAAAGCACCATCCATTCGTGGCCGGTTGCCAGCTCTGTCTGGCCCCGTGTCGGTGGCACGTAAAAGCACCATCCGTCCGTGTCCGTTGCCAGCCTCGGCTGGCCCCCGTGCCGGTGACACGTAAAAGCACCGTCCGCTCGTGGCTGTTTGCCAGCTCTGTCTGGCAACCGTGTCGGTGGCACGTAAAAGCACCATCCGTTCGCGTCCGTTGCCAGCCTCGGCTGGCCCCCGTGCCGGTGACACGTAAAAGCACTGTCCGTTTGTGGCCGGTTGCCAGCTCTGTCTGGCCCTGTGTCGGTGGCACGTAAAAGCACCATCTGTTCGTGTCCGTTGCCAGCATCGCCTGGCCCCGTGCCGGTGACACGTAAAAGCACCATCCGTTCGTGGCCGTTCGCCAGCTCTGTCTGGCACCTGTGCAGGTGGCACGTAAAAAACACCCACTACACTCGCGGAGTGGTTGGCGTTAGGAAGGGCATCCAGCCGTAGAAACACTGCCAGATCTGACTGGGCCTGACGAAGCCTTCCAGCTTCACAGACCCCAGTTGAGCCGTCCAACCCATGCTAGCATGGAAAGCGGACGCTAAACGATGATGATGATGATGATGATGATGATTTATATATATATATATATATATAAGCATATCTTTAAGTTTTGTCATCTTAATCTTTATTATGATATTGAATTTGGAAAATTGTCAGTGGATTAATTCTGAATTTGATTCCTTTTAATGTTATTCTTGTAGTGACTGTTATATACATCATTATATTAGTATTAATATTAATTGCATATCACAGGAGTGGGTGTGTGGTAAGTAGCTTGCTTACCAGCCACATGCTGCGTGGCACTTTTGGCAAGTGCTTTCTAGTATAGCCTTGGGCTGACCAAAGCCTTGTGAGTGGACTTGGTAGACGGAAACTGAAAGAAACCTGTCATATATATATGTATGTATGTATGTATGTATGTATATATATATATATATTTATATATATGTGTGTGTGTTTGTCACTCCAACATCACTTGACAACTGGTGCTGGTGTGTTTACGTCCCCATAACTTAGTGGTTCGGCAAAAGAGACTGATAGAATAAGTTCTGGGGTTGATTTGCTCGCCTAAAGGCAATGCTCCAGCATGGCTACAGTCAAATGACTGAAATGAGTAAAAGAGATATGTATAAATACATTCATTTTATTTATTAATTAATTGATGATTATTATAATAATGATAATAATAGATAAATAGTTGTATTTCACTTTATAATAAATAAATCTAATAACTAAAATATGTATTGTATGGTTTATAACTTGTATTCTTATTACAACAATGTGAATTCTGGAAAAATTAATAAAATTTGTATATAGACTATTTATAGTAATTTAATTTTAAAATAATATATTAATTATTTTATCATGAGCAATCCTTAATACTTGTTTTGTGATATTACTTAATTTTTACTTATTTACTGAGTTCTGCCTTCGATTAATAAACCTTGTTTAAGTAAATCTAAATCTGGTTACTTCTAAAAAACTAGTAATATGTTGGTATCCATTATTATAGCCTAACTCTGCATCAATGGAGTATTTAAGTTATAGTGTTCACAGCCATAAGTTTATCTTCATATTTATTATGGAATTCTTCCTACAATAAATTAAGTAAACAAAAGAAAATTTTTTTTATTGCGTTTCTATTCATATTTATTACGGAATTATCCCTCTGATAAACAATAATTATAGAACATTCCTATTAGTTACTTTAAACAATATTTATTTATATCAATCAGCAGCTTTAAATAAATAGAAGAGTTATTATACATTAAAGATATTTATTTTATTTTTTATTTTATCTAGTTTCAGCTCATGAGCTGTGGCCATGCTGGGGCACCGCCATTTGGTGTTGCTACATGATTTTACTTCACGAATGCTTTTTAGCAATTGCCATTTGGTGCATGAGAGAGTTCGATGCAGCTGCCCTCACTGCACCTCCTGCCGTAAAATTGGTTCATCTGGGACACCTGACAGGAAGAGATCCAGTTTTATTTTAAAGACATCTGCATCCACCCCATGCAGGTCTCTCAGGTCCTTCGGGAGGATATTGAAGAGCTGTGGACCTCTGAAGCCCAGGCTATCACAGTATCTTGTCCTACATCTTGATGGCAAATTTGGAGTCCTTGGCACCCAGTTCTAGTATTTTTGTAACTCTCGATGCCAAAGTGTGGGACAAGTCCTTCTAGGATCTTCCAGATGTATATTATGGCATATCTTTCTCGCCTACGCTCTAAGGAATAGAGTCTCAATCTCTTGAGTCTTTCCCAATAGCTTATATGCTGCACAGAGGCTATCTTCTTCGTGTAGCTTCATTGGATTGCCTCAAGTTCTGTGATTAACTTGACACTGGATGGTGACCATAGCTGTGAGCAATAGTCAAAGTGGCTTAGGACAAGTGTCCTCCAGAGGACCATCATGGTTTCCTGGTCTCTTGTTCTAAAGGTTCTCAGAATCCATCCGGTCAGCCGCCTACATTTCATTGCCAATTTAGCAACATGCACATGAAAGTTGCATCATCACTCATGTAAATACCCAGGTCTCGCACTGATTGTGCCTCTTGGATTGCAATCCCTCCAGGTCCAGTGTATTTATTAGTTTTGTATGCTGATAGCATAAAGCTTGAAACTTTTCAGCATTGAACTGCATGCTATTCTTTTTAGCTCACTTGTATATTTTGTCCAGCTCACATTGCAGGTGCATAGTGTCTTCAGGGTTCTGTATTGCCTGTGAAACTTTTGTATCATCTGCATATCTTGTGATTGTGGCTCTCTGCATGGCTAAGGGCATGTCTGAGAGGGCCATTATGAACAGTAGTGGTCCCAAAACAGTGCCTTGCGGAACACCGCTCACTATTTGCGTGTTAATGGAAGTGGCCCCATTGGCTACTACCACCTGACTTCTATCCTTCACAAAGTCATGAAGCCATTCTCTGAATTGTCCAACTATGCCAAGATCACGCAGTTTGTGACATATCATTCCATGATCGACTTTATCAAAGGCCTTTGCAAAGTCGAGATATATGACTTCCACATTTGAGTGGTTGAGCAGTCGTTTCAGCACCCAGTCATAGTGTTGTAAGAGCTGAGTTAAGCAGCTTCTTCCTGGTTGGAAATCATGTTGGGTGTTGGGCAGCAAGTCAATTTCTTCAAGGAAGGTGATTAGTTTCCTTTTGACTATTCGTTCCATGACCTTGCTGATGTGTGAGGTCAGAGAGATAGGTCTGTAGTTCTTGGCCTCCGCTCTGCTACCTCCTTTATGAATAGGGCATATTTTACCTTCCTTCAGTTTTCTTGGAAGTTTGCCAGTTGCAAGGAAGCTCTGAAAGAGGAACTGCAGTGGTCTTGCTAGGACTCTCTTACATACTTTTAGGAGGATTGCCGGGAATCCATCGGGGCCAGTAGCTGAGTCTGTTTTCATTTCATCTATAGCCTTTATTACATCGTCTTCCTTTATATCGATGTAATCTATTGTCGCTGCCTCTGATTTTATATCTGCAGTGGTAAAGAAGTCAGTTGGATTGCTGACTTGAAAATGCCCTAGGGGTGGTGTGAAAATACT
>NW_021833622.1:0-15000 GCF_006345805.1 Octopus sinensis | reverse complement strand
TGTTTTCGAAAGGAGAGATCTGACTCTCATATCCCTGTGGGAGAAGGTAGGTCTCTCTATTCCTCTTACAAAACTTACGTCCGGGTGCCAAATTTGTATTTTGTAAACAATGTTTTGAAACTGTTCGTGTTTTTGAAAGGAGGGATCTGACTCTCACATCTCTGTGGGAGAAGGTAGGTCTCTCTATTCCTCTTACAAAACTTATGTCTGGGTGCCAAATTTGTATTTTGTAAACAATGTTTCGAAACTGTTCATGTTTTCAAAAGGAGAGATCTGACTCTCACATCTCTGTGGGGGAAGGTAGCCCTCACTATTCCTCTTAAAAAACTTATGTCTGGGTGCCAAATTTGCTTCAATTGATGGTAATACTTGGGTAGGGGTGGGTGGGATAGAGGCAAGGGCGTACAAAAAGCATGAATGCAATAGGTGTATGTACATATATGTTTGTGTGTGTGTTGCCCCCATATATATATATATATATATATATATATATATATATACTTAGTTGTGATCTGAACATAACCGCTTCTCACAGAGGATTGGGGGCCCTTTTACACGTTCTATTTTCCTTGCTGGAAGGGTTCCCAACCCATGGGCAAAGGAGGGTTACATGATGGGGTAGTGTTTTCAAAAGGGTTGGCATATGTAACCTAATCACCTCTGCCGATCAAACTCCCAACTCATGTGCTCCCATCACGACACGGATTCTGCAGAACTGGGTTGGGTATGAAAACCAACTTTAAAGTATAAATATAGATGTTTTTGAATCAGTAATGTTGTGTTCAGTTAAGTTCTATTTGGAGTGAAAAATCAATAAACTGATTCCTTATGGGGTTTTCTATTTAAGCAGGATAAAAAAAAAAAAATCGATGAACCGATTCCTTATAGGACTTCCCACTAAAATTGGCTACCCCCCATTTTCAACCATAACTTTTACTAATTTTGATGTATTTTGTTCAAACTTGATGCCAGCATTACTTAGGAATCATGGGATCTTTGAATGCTTTAAGTTCTCCAAAAACGAAAAAAAAAATCGATGAGTAGAAAAAAATCGATAAACCAATTCCTTATGGGATCTCCCAATCAAATTGTCTGCAATTCATTTTCAGCCAAAAGTTGACCAATTTCAACAGATTTCACTCAAATTTGACATCGACGTTATTTAGTTTGGTTTGAAATAAAGAGCTTGATTAGCTTAATAATCCTAACTTAATCCCGAGCAAAGCCGGGCTATACTGCTAGTTAACAATAAAAAAATAATGATAGGATATAGTTTAACTATATTATAGGATATAGTTTAACAGAAGCTACTATTATAGCTTCTGTAAATAATAAAAAATAAGATTTATATTATTCAAATAGAGAATGTGTTAATAATAACTTCCCAGGGCCAATGTAGAAGATATTAGTAGTAATACAACTAGGTATTTCATTAATAAACATAATATTAAGAACGATCAGAAACCACTTACATGTAAGGCCTCTTCCTCAACTAATATAAATGATTATTCTTATAAAACATGTGATTGTAAAAATATACATAGCTGTATGGTTAAAAATTGATGTCAATTGAAAAATATAGTATATAAATGTAAAGTTACCACAGAAGTTAAAAATGAAATGAAGAAGCGTCTTTCAACACATTTATATACATTTGAATGAAGCTAGTATGCTTCACTGGATGTGCAATGTCAGTGTGCATGTTTGACGGTGTAAGCATCTTGAGGGAAAAGTTAGGCATAAGAGGCTGGTATGGTCATGTGATGCATATAGACAAAGACAGTTGTGTAAAGAAGTGCCAATCTCTAATTGTGGAGGGAGCCTGTGGTTGAGGTAGATCCAGGAAGACATGGGATAAGCTGGTGAAGCATGATCTTCGAACTTTGGACCTCACAGAGGCAATGACTAGTGACCAAGACTCTTGACAATATGCTGTGCTTGAGAAGACCCGTCAAGTGAAGTGAAATTGCCGTCATGGCTGATGCTCGTGTTGCATAGCTGGCATGTAAAAAGTACCATT
Organism: Octopus sinensis; assembly: GCF_006345805.1. Lineage (NCBI taxonomy): Eukaryota > Metazoa > Mollusca > Cephalopoda > Octopoda > Octopodidae > Octopus > Octopus sinensis. The sequence continues at coordinate 12,980 of NW_021833622.1, read as the reverse complement.
CAAGCATTGTGCTTCACATAGGCAATGTGGCTGTTGCCGGAGGAACGTGAAAATCTTTTGAGTGTTGAGCCTCATGGAGGCAATGATTGAGACCTTTGGCACTATGTTATGTTTGAAGAAGACCCATGAGGCCAAGTAAAATCGCAGTCATGGCAGATACCGGTGTCATCGAAATGGCACCCGTGCTGGTGGCACGTAAAAACACCCATTATACTCTCAGTGGTTGTAGAAACCATGCCAGATCAGTCTGGAGTCTAGTGCAGCCTTCCAGCTTGCCAGCCCTGGTCAAACCATCCAACCCATGCCAGCATGGACAACAGATGCTAAATTATGATGATGATCTCTATATGTACATATATATATAGACATACACACACACGCACACACACATGTAAACTGCAATTTTCTATCTCGCCATAGCAGGAACATAACCAATAGTAGAATGTATGAGAAGCAGCATCAACATCAACCATAATCCTGTAGAGATGGAATCTGCTGTGTGAGCCCTTTTAATTTAATTGTAATATATAGAAAAAAAACAGACCAAGTTCACTTAAAACTCATGCATGGCATGTGACTGACAGGTTTTAATTATTGATACAAATGTACAGTATTTGTTGTATATTGATTAGGAGTTATACATGACACTCGTCACCTCAATAAGAAAGTCAGTTCTGTGGGTTTCTTTTTCTGCCAGATCACCAGTTTAGTCCAATCATCATCTTGTTGACTTCATGCGTTTGAGGTTCAGGTTTCTCTACCTTGTTGTGGTACCTGTCATTAGTAAACAGTATGAATTGTGGATTGCAGCTGCTTTGTAATGGTTTTCTGAATAACTTTCCCACTTGAAGAAGATCAATGATTGAATAGAGCTCGCTGTAAATAGGGATACCAATTGTCACTGACAGGATTCCATGCAGATAAAACATGTTTGATGGTTTGGACAGCTCGCTTGGCTTGCCCATTTGACTGTGGATGATAAGTAGGTATATATATGTTCTTTATTCCAAGGGTCGATAACCAACCTTTCAATGCTGTAAATTCAGGTGTATTGTCTGATGTAGTAACTTTTGGCAGTCCAAGCAGAATGAAAAGACACATCAAGCACTTTTGTATGTTTTCCTTTTGGCATGAGGGCAAGGGGATAGCATCAGTGTAGTTGAAATATGAATTGACGACAATGAGTAAATTGCCAATGCGGTTCATGAAAGCCCAATCCATGTGAATATGTTCCCTAGGACCATCCTTATTCCATGTCACTGTTGAATTGCTGCTGGAAATGAAGGTAGTCACATCTTGAGACATGTTTGGCCACCAGAACTCAAGAGAAATTTTATTGATTATTTGTTGAATACCCAAATGTGTATCATGACTGTCGTAAAGCACACTGTCATGTAGTTGGTAGGGAACAAACATTCTCATTCACAAATATAGAGTTCCGTCTTCTATTGTTAGTTGATCATGCATGTGTTTCATGAAGTCCATTTTCTGAATTTGACCAGACAGTTGATTCACTGAATGTGCCTGTTGTATTCAGTAATATTTTTCACATGATCAATGTACATGGCTTTGAAAGGAGTATTACTCACTTGCTCAACTGCAAAAACAATTACCTCGTCTGCTACTTGCAATCTTGATATTGCGTCACATGAGGAATTTTAGAGCCAGAGACATGATATAACAAAATCAAATGCCATTAACTGAATAGCCCATCACCTGATTCTAGCAGAAACATTGGTAGGGATTAACTGTTTTGGGTGTAAGATATATTTTAAAGGTCTGTTATCCATATTGAGTTTGAACCTTTTACCTAGCAGAAATTGTTTGAGATGGGTAACGGTCCATACAATGGCAAATGCTTTGCATTCGGTATTTGACAAATTAGATCCAGCAGGTGTCAATTTTTTTGACACGTATAGAACAGGGTGACCATTTTGTGAAAGTATTGCCGCACCACTGTTCATTGATGCATCTGTCATCAGCTTGGTAGGTAATTTAGGATCAAATGGCTTCAATATTGGTTCTTTGCATAGCTTAATATTCTTGAATTCAAGTTGGCATTTGTCTTTCCACTGAAAACGATTGGCAGTAGTTAGTTTCTGCATGCTAATTGTTTTCTCTCTGAAATTTGAAATGAATTGCCCAAAGTATCTGATTAATCCAAGAAAGGATCCTCAGTGTTTATTGGCTGATTTAATGTCATAATTCTGTGAGTGAATTATTTTGCGGGTTTAATTCCTTCTGATATCATATGGCCTAAAAATGTGATGCTTGTTGTCTTTTGAATACATTTTTCTTTGTTGACACTGACTTGTTTTCTTCATAATCTTCTGAGGATGGCATTTAAATGTGTATTCAGGCTCTCTTCTGTCTTAGCAAAAACAATTATATTGTCTTGGTAGGCAATGAAACTCTTTAGTCCTTTGAGCATTACATTCTCTATTGCATACAGGAAAATTCAGAACTATTTTTCATCTCCATCTGTAATCATGTAACCAAGTATACACCTCTGGTTGTATTGATGGCACTGAGCTTCTGATTATTTTCATTGAGCTTGGTCTGCCAAAATTAATCAGTTTCAATCTGAGTGAAGAATCTTGCTCCACTAAGCTTGCTGAACATGGTTTCTATTTGTGGCAAAGGATAAGCTTCCATGCATATTTTTTTTATTTAGGTGAAGTTTGTAGTCAGGACATATGTAGTCATCTATTTTTCTTTTTAATCCATACAACTGGAGAAGTAGTGACTATGCCACCTGGAGCGCATTTTTTAATTACACCTTTGGCTTCCAGTACATCTATTTCCTTAGCTACATCTTCCTTGAGAGTAATGGGCATGTTTCTGGCAGCACTGAATTTATCAGAGGCATTAGCTTTTAATTTAACAGAAGCTTTACACTCCTTTTATTGTCGGCAGAAATGACTCAACACTGCTCATTGTTTCATCATTGAGCAGGTCACGACCTGCGGTTACCTTTAATTACTTGAAAAGTATGGAGGAATTGCTGACCTCTTCATTTCATTGTAAGACAAACCTCTTCAGTGCATTCCATGTGGTGCCCATCGCATGATTCATATCAAGTATGTTGCTGTGTAATCATCATACTGATATATTTGAAATAATGCTGCAGGGAGATAATGTCGATGAGATAATGCTGCAGGGAGCACCCATATTATGCATCATGTCTATCTTGTACCCATTGAGTGAGACAGATTCAAACACAGGTTTTTCTGATGCAGGACAAATAAGAGTTGTGATTCCATCCTGATGACTCATCCTGTGATCATTCCTGGTGCTTTTGCAAACTTTTGCATAGTGGTCTTTATTGCCACAGTTTTTGCAGATAGCATTTCACAGGATTTGTCTCTCAAATTTTTTCTTTTATCTTGTGCAGTTGTTTTGGAATAGGCAATGACTTACCCTTTTTAATTGTCATTGGAAAATTGAGATATTTGCGAAGAATGTTGTAAAAATTGTACTGTAGCTTCTAAACTGAATTTGTTAACTTGATTAGCTTGAAGAACTTTCTCCTCTTTCCTCACTGCTTCCTAGACTGACAACCAACTGAGACAGTATGAGTTCTTCACTCACTGACATTTTAGATGTTTTCAGACTTTCAAAATACATACATACGTACGTACATATGACTCAACACTGCTCATTGTTTCAGCATTGAGCAGGTCACGACCAAGAAGACCATACCTGCGGTTACCTTTAATTATCTGAATAAATACATACATTATAAAAAAGCAGCAAAAATATCATAAAATCTGTTACTAGGAGTTTCATGTTCCTGTTCGTCGGACAGTTTTGTTTAGAATGGAACAAAAATAAGGTTATATGCATAAATATACAATTAGTTTGATAGATACACGTTTGAAAATGGTTTTGGTTCGTTGGTCCTTTCAGCTTTTCAATAACTAGTTGCATGCAATAACAAATTGCTGTTTAAAATCATATTATTATAAAAATTGAAGAAAACCTTAAATTAAAAATAGCTCATAAAGAAGGAAAAGGCCTGAGTACCTAGGGTAAATAATTAGCTGTAAAATATTAATAAATTAAAAGATATATCCATTTAAAACAATTTTCACACTAGATTACATATACATTTAGCAGTATATACACATATCAAACAATCTGTAATATATATATATATACACACACACACTAAACATACAGATACAGGTACATGGCTACATACATATACAGACATATATAGACAAGACATAAATATATACAAATGCATATGTATATGCATGCACACATGCATGCGCACAAAATCTCCTAGCATATGCTTATACTAGTCGTTACAGGTGAAAGAAAGAGAAGGAAAAACAAAACAGATAATAATACGTAGAGGGGGTGGGAAAGAAAACAGTGGAAAAGAAGAAAAGGAAACAGAAAATTAGAGAAAGAAAGGGAAAAAATAGACGGGTAGAGAGTGTGAATTGATGGCATTCAAAAAGTATCTAAAGAAGGTGATATACTTCGTTTAACTTGTGAAACAAACACATATAAAGACACACACATAAAATTACATGTATATGTACATAAATACAAACATACATACAAATACACACATGAAAGAGGAAGACCTGGGATGAGGTGGTGAAGTACGACCTTTGAACATTGGGCCTCACTGAGGCAATGGCAAGTGACTGAGACCTTTGGAGATATGCTGTGCTTGTGAAGACCCGGCAAGCCAAATGAGACCATAACTGTGGCCTATGCCAGTGTAACATAACCAACGCATTTAAGAGTACCCTTCAATCATTGGGCAATAAACTGCACTTGTGAAGACCTGTTGGGGCAAGTGAAATTTTTGTCGTGACCAATGACAGTACAACCTGATTGGTACCTGGCATGCTAAAAGCAACATTCGAGCGTGATCATTGCCAGCATTGCCTGACTGGTCGTTGCCAATGCCGCCTAGCTGGCCCTTGTGTTGCTGGTACATAAAAAGCATCCTGTACACTCTCGGAGTGGTTGGTGTTAGGAAGGGCATCCAGCTGTAGAAACTCTGCCACATCAGATTGGAGCCTGGTGCTGCCTTCTGGCTCACCAGCCCTCAGTCAAACTGCCCAACCAATGCCAGCATGGAAAGCTGACGTTAAACGATGATGATGATAGATACGCATACAAATATACAAAAAATATGTATGCAAATACATGCCCACATATAAAAGTATATATGCATATACATACGCTTATATATATATATATATATCTATATGTATATAAATATATATATACATATACATACACACATACAAACATACATACACAATATTTATCTTCACATCAAGATAAATATATACATCATAACATATATGCAAACAATTTAAAAAATTTAAATGAGAGACTGTCTGGTGTATATGATATTAAAATGTTAAAATAAGGAAATTGCAACCATATCCTTATATACATATGTATACACATAACATAATACATATATATTTCGACATTTATACATATAAGTATACGTATATATATATACAGACATACATTCACACTCCCGCATACACGTTATACATGCATATATACATACATACACACACACACACATATATATACACACACATACACACATACACGCACCTTCCTATCACACACCTTTGCCCCAAATTCACAGTTAGAATCCACATTTTTACTGTGTTCCAGCACAGGCATCCCATCTGTCTTAACTTCTTTTAAGTTTTAATCTTTCATTTTTTATATATATTTTTTCATGTTTTCCTTTTTAATCGTATGAATGTGTATATGTGATAGGAGGGTGTATATGTGTATATGTATATAGTAAATTCAAAAAGAACAACAAACACAAAAAAAACGTGAGGATGTGGTACATGTGAAGTATTAGCATACGCTCAGAGAAGGAAAGAAATATGGTTTAACGTTTCGAGCAGACACTCTTCTTCAGAAACTGAGGAAAGTCCAATAGAAGGGAAGACAGAGGAAAAAAATCGCCAACGATTCATATGTGGTTACAGTTTGAAACAAAAGAAAAAAAACAAAAAAAAAAAAAATGCACGCACACACACACGTGTGTGTGTACTGTAAAAACGCATGTAATTTACATCCTTTTTTTGCAAAAACTAAAATAAACTTTAGGTGGGGTGTAAATTACATGAGTAGATCATTTCCAGTATGTTTTTACAAATTTTTTTGTTGAAAAATGATGTACGGGAAGTTGACTCATTTAATCTTAGAATAGGGTTTTACAGAAAAAATATAATGAAGTTGATTTTTATTAATGCTGGACAGTATAATGCTTACTTTTTCTGTATAAATTTACTAAAACCATTAAATGGTTAACTTCTTTTTGAAGTTTGACATTCATGCAGGTAATCATGGTCTGGGCCATATTTTACATTGCTTGAGTTTCTACCTATTGCAATGGAGCCCAGCAATTTCCTTAAATAGATCAGTCTTTCTCTGCTTGGGGAGTCTAGCTTGCGTTTGCTCGCATTCTCCATGTTACGACACAAGGAAATTCCTCACTGCTGATATCACTGCTATCAGCTCTTACTGCATCTAAAGCCTGTAAATGCATGAAATCCAGGCAGAGCTTCGCACATGAGATGGCCAATCGATGCTGCTATCTGCGACAGGTTGACGTATCGTCGAGTGTTCTGGTCGCTCGTTTTCTTGATGATATAGCATGATTACAGTGATATCGGTATCAGACGCATGGATGACAGTTTCTTCATAGTCTTGTGCCATATGCAGTACTTGAGGAACCACTTGTGTATTTCCCTCATCATGGTTGCAGTCCAGATCTGGAGCTCTCTCTCGAATCATGACACTATGATTATTACAGTACCTCCAGCACTGACGTACATGGTTCGAGTACCCAGAATCGATGAGTATTTGTCTTTCTCCCACTCTTGAGCTAAGAACTGGGGGAGCTGCAATTTGAATGATCTGGACTGCATTATCTCGGAAAACTTGGGTGTTACCTGGTCTGGTCCCACTATAGTGAAGGTAATCTCCATTGCACCTCTGCTTCCATGTTCAACATCTTTGATGGAAGGTGACCGTTGTGTGTCGAACACAATGTCAACATGTTGGTGACGTGTTGCTGCACATAAGCCAAGGATTGTCTGGGCCAATCAGCCGAATGTCTTTAGTAATTTGGATGGCATGACGTGTAACAAAAAGTTCCTGTCGATCACAGAAGGCGTTTAGCTGCTTGGTTGACAAACTTCCCCTGCGCAGCTCTCGAGATATATGAGCAACTTGCTTTTATCGGTTTCCGCCATTGTACCATCACTGCAACAGAGTGCCAATGGAACAGGCATAATTGGGTATGTTAGAACATGCTTGAGATCCAATTTCTCTTTTGCTGAGATGATCAACATCCTACCCATCAAGTCACATGTGCATTTCATTCGTTGTCATCTTTTGTTCTTTGATCGCCGATTTCCAATGCTATCACTTGCAAAGGCTTTAATCTTTATCTTTCACAGTGGCTTTTCGAATCATGCTGGGTTTTCAACGCATTCCGCAACGAATGTTTAGTGCATGTTTCTGCCAGTCGCTTGAACATCGAGCAGAATTCTCTTCATATTTTCACTGCATGCCTTTCCTGTATGCATGTTGATCAGGTCAGTTGTGATCTGTAACCCTAAAAGGGTTACAGATTTTTCTATCTGCGCGATCACTTTTTCCAAATCTGATCGGTCTTGCTTGACTCTTGCTGGTCGCTGCTCAGCTGCAGTTGATTCTGTGGTGCCCATCCCTGCCATCTCCATCAGATCAGTGACAATAGCAGCCCAAGATGACTTGGTGAACATCCAACAGAATCTGGCTGTATAGTTGTTCGTCATAGCTGACAACCCCATGAAGCAACATCAGCATTGATTGTCTGCTCCAGTGTTAGATCGTTAGGACACCTTGAGAACGAATTACTGGTTCTACAAATAGTGAACCCACCACGATCAAGCAAGCCTCTTAATCTAGGGTGTGTCTCGTCTATGTTCATAAGATCTAGCTGGTACTTCGTCATATACCTAGCGTAGTTCTGTTGATCAGTTGCGAACAGCAGAGAGATGATCGGAGTGAGAGCGTCTATGAACAAGTCAACATCGCTTGTTCTGATGGCACGATTGAGTACATGATAATCATGCATTCTTTCGATGTAATCCATCCAGAATTGAGCGGTAGGTCCTCGAGCTCCGTCCTTTGTCTCTTCTGAAATTTTATGTAATCAGAGATGACTTTCTCCAACAGATCGGAAGTAACAGCGCAAGTTGAGGTACCAAGTGCCTCTTCCACCGCAAGCTGGACTTCAATGTCGTCAGTTTCATAGCTTTGAAGTGAAGACACTCGAATGCGAAAGCCATGATTGGATGCAGCCACTTACATCTGTTGAAATGAGTGCCAGACTCGAATCCCTTCAATGATCCAGTAGCAAGTACGTTGTCGCACTCTGTAAGGATTCTTGGGCCACCTCACTCGGCCAATAGTTTGCCAATTGCCTTGAAACTGCACATCTGGAAATGAAACTGGCTGAATATTATGAATATGTTGTTGAAGGTCAAACTTTCGGTGTCTTGGATTCTGATAGCAGGTTTCGCTATTGCGAGGTCGTATGTCACGAGACCATACTGGTGGTTGCATTCCAGAGCACACTTCTGTGTCAGTCGTAGTTTCAGCCACAACATCTAGACTGGTCGGGGAATGACTGATGTTAAGCATGTAGAAGATCTTCTCTCTTGGAATTGTGTCCGTGTGATACCTGGCATTGAATGCACCCCACATTGGTGTTCCATCTATTTTGAAGGTGTGGCTCATCATGAACACGTAATCTGCCTTGCGAGCTTTCAACAGTGTTACAATGTAACAAAACAATTTCACTCTTGGTGTCTTCCTGTAGGGCAGAAGTGCAGGCTCGTCTGTATCCAACTTTCTCCTTTTCTGTGGTTTCTCCCAAGGAGTCTGGACTATCTGTTCCGACACATCACGCCGTCCTCAATCTATTTCATCTTCGTTTTGGTAAATGATGCCCGTTGTATCGTGTAAGGAATTTGCACCTGTCAGAGTGTTGGCGAGTTCGTCATAATTATCGTAGGCATTCCCTATTACTCAGTTTGGTTGTACACCCTCGGGGATGATGGTCTGCTTCTCGTGGGCAAAGGCCAACTCCGTCTCTAGTTCCTCTGCGCAATGATAATTGATGCTGTAGCCATAACAGTTCAAGAGAGTGACCACCTTTCTGCTGCCTGTCATAGATTTCATACCCATACCCGTTGTGATGTGTTTGCGGGGTTTAATTGCTCCATGCGTAACGACAAACAAGGCATCCTGACTAGCAGCATCAGTATGATGAATTGTACTGGGGGTTTGCTTGCCAAAACCACCATAAACATTCCGGTAGAAAGTCTTCACCAAGTCAGTAGGGTCTAATTAAAAGGTTTCTTATTGTCTTCCAATGCCTGGGATGATTATTAATTTCTTCCTTTCATGTTAACTGGGTCTAAGACACGTTTGTATGTTGCATTCATCATGTAGCTTGAAAACAGTGTTTCTGTATGTTTCCTCTTATTTAGTGTATAGTGATTAGTAGAAAATGCTTCTTAAATTAGAAATCCATACCTAAAATGGTTCTTAAGTGACATGAAAAGATTCAGCTGGGTTTAGTGAACAATTCTGCAAAGTAATTGATGCTGGAGCAGAAAGTCTAATTAATTCCTAATTACGTGTCTAATTAAAACTTCTTAATTTGTTTTTCCATACCTGTTTTTTTTCTTAAGTTTTCATTTAAGTATCACTTGTGTCTAAGGAGTAATATTCAATGTAATTCTTTACTGGAGCTTAAAGTCTAATTAAATTAGTTATTTACGCAAGTTGATTATCTCATAATTAATTAATCCATACCTAAGCATACTTAAGAATCACGTTTCATAGTATTAGGAGCATTTGTACATATATTGTGCCTTGCCAATATTTTGGAGCTTCAAGTCTAATCAAATCAGGACTGGCTCTCGGTCTATATTCTTGTTTATGTCTTCTCACAGACACACGTCTTAAATTTCACTTCTTAAATTTCTCACCTCTCTTGTTCAATAAACACTGAGTTAAACTTGCAAAGCTATTTATTTTCTCCTTTCAATTTTTAATGTTTATTTTACCAGCTAAAATGGTAATGACAAATTTTAAAGTTTGCTTGACATTTTATATGTCCTAAAGGGATTAAAATTTAGATACTCTGTATCAAAGGTTCTGACAAGAATAGAAAATCAGAGCTTCAGACAAGAAGACACTTTCAACCAATCAGAATTCTGTTTACATAATCAGTTTGATCGGTCACCTTCCTCTTGTCGGTTGAGTAAAGTGTCATCAAAGCTGATGTTTATTGGTAATTAAACTTATTTTGCAACACTTATGCATATTTATCAGCTTTGTTTTTGTTGATAAGAATTATCAACTTTTCTTGTGATTCTGATTTGAGTTGACATACAGAAGTATGCTAAAGATCAGGAAAGAAATGTAAAATAAACTTTATTATAAACAACATAAACACTTCGTAATTTAATAACTTTCAGTGTGATACCTGTTACATAGAAATTAATTTTATTTAATGAAAATTTAATAAAATCTAATCATAAGCAAGTGAAATTTGGTAAACACAACTAAATTGTAAACCTTTTCCCATGGCCATATCTGCAATTCTGAAAACCTTTGTGTGTGAATTTTACATGAGTAGAAGCTTTTTTATTCTAAAAATCACCTGCATAAATTAAACAGGTGCACAAATTACATGGCTTTTTACGGTATGTATATATATATATATTATATATATATATATATATATATATATAGATATAGATGTATGTGTATGCAAGAGTGTGAGTGTATGTTAATATATATATATATATATGAAAGAAATATGTTTTCAAAAGAAAATAGAAACTACACATGGAAAGTAAGAAGAAAAAAGTGAAAATGCACATTGAATATAAAAAGAAATAGAGGCTTTTTATGAAAAGTAGAGATAAATAAATACAATTAGATGAACTGAGGTAGAATTAAGAGAAATTAAATTCATTATTTTGAATTGTTAAAGAGATTCAAAGTCAAACCTGGGTTGTCATTGCTGTTTACTGGCTTTGAATGCACACCAATTATCAAACTGTGTTAGGTCTACTCGTCCATGAGTAAAAAGATTGGGTAAGAAAGGTAAGTAGTTCTGGATGTAGTGCAATTAGGATTGATATAATACTGTAATATAAATGGTATAAGGAATGTATGGGTGTTAGTGGCATTATTGGTAAGGTTAGTAGTGTCCTGTATTATGTTGTGTTCATGTTAAGTTGTGGATAATATTTATTGATGAAAGTGCTTCTTTATTCATTCTTTACTGTACTGAGGTGTTCTGTGAACATTGATAGAAGGGGAAATTAGGAAATTAGAATTAAGGTTCCTAGCACACCTATCTATGTATTCCCTGACCTGTATCTGTCTGTATTGTGGGTGGTGGATTTGTTCTTTTGAAGAGTGGTTCTTCGAAAGAGTGATATTCCTGTTTGGCCAATATATTGATTACCACACCCTAAGTAGGTAATGGCATAGATTAGGTTTTCCGAGGCACAGGTGAAATTTGATTTAATCTTAAATATTTCACCTGGTTTAAAGTGGAAGTCTGTACCCTCCAAAAGGTAAGGGCAAGTATATATATACACGTATACTTATATGTATAAATGTGTGTGTGTGTGTGTGTGTATATTTGTATATATATATAGTTGCGGCCAAAATGTTCAGAACGGCATTGTTTTTGTCAGAAAAGTAGGTATAAGTTTTTATCAAAGTTGTTTTATATGCTATAATTTTTACAGACAATAAATACAATATTATTTGTTATTGTCTGAGATTTTGGTGTAATTTGAGAGGATAATACAATATATAACAAAAGTTATGGATGATATAGTGATTTACTGCAAAACCCATGGTGGCCAAAATGATCAGAACGATTCAAAAAATAACAAAATAATCAAAAAGTGACAGAGAATGCTGGAATTATTTAATATTTAGCGTGAAGCCCTTTAGCTTCAATCAAAGTTTGACATTTCTGACTGCATGGGGAAATTAAATTTTCAATTTCTTGCTGGGTGATCTTAACAATTCCAGTCTGTTATATATTTTGAGTATTGTTATCACTAGCGATATCAAGATATAACTTTGTATTTTGTATTTTATGTGTAGATGTATATATATAGATGTACATGTAATATGTACACATATATATACACATATATACATGCACTAGCACTATGACCCGGCAAGGACGGGTCTTTAATGCTAGTATTTTTTTACTTTTATTTTTTATTTTATCTAGTTTCAGCTCATGAGCTGTGGCCATGCTGGGGCACCGCCATATGTATAAGTGTCTAAATATATACGTATTATGTTATGTGTGTGCATATAAACACTTACGTGTATATGAGGATGAGGTTACGTACATATATATATGTATACATACATGTGTGTGTGTGTATGAGGAAAATAATTTTTGTGTGTGGCAAATGCTCAGGGGCAATAAATACTAAAAATGTGCAGAAAACAGCTTCCATCACATGCCAGGGGGAAAACTAGAAACAGTTGATAGCTTCTGTGACCTAGGTGACCAAGTAAGTAGCGGGGTGGATGCTCTGAGAGTGGAGCTGCTACAATAAGAATAGAGTAAAAGATAGGCTGTATGACACATGTATGCGAACAGCCATGCTATATGGTAGTGAAACATAGACTGTGACTGCTGAAGATGTGTAAGTGTGCAAGGAATGAGGCTAGTATGCTCCACTGATTGTGTAATGTCAGTGTGCACACACAACAGAGTATAAGTGCCCTGAGAGAAAAGTTGGATGTAAGAAGCATCTAATGTCGTGTGCAAGAGAGACAACTGCACTGGTATGGTCATGTGTTGCATATGGATGTGGACAGGTGTGTGAAAAAGTGTTACAACACCCTAGCAGTAGAGG
>NW_021833621.1:45000-57132 GCF_006345805.1 Octopus sinensis | reverse complement strand
GGGGCACCACCTTGAAGGGTTTTAGTTGAACAAATCAATCCCAGTATATCTTTTATCTTTTACTTGTTTCAGTCATTGGATGGACTGTGGCCATGCTGGAGCACCACCTTGAAGGGATTTAGTTGAACAAATCAATCCCAGTATATCTTTTATCTTTACTTGTTTTAGTCATTGGACTGTGGCCATGCTGGGGCACCACCTTTAAGGGTTTTAGTTGAACAAATCAATCCCAGTATATCTTTTATCTTTTACTTGTTTCAGTCATTGGACTGTGGCCATGCTGGGGCACCACCTTGAAGGGTTTTAGTTGAACAAATCAATCCCAGTATATCTTTTATCATTTACTTGTTTCAGTCATTGGACTGTGGCCATGCTGGAGCACCACCTTGAAGGGTTTTAGTTGAACAAATCAATCCCAGTATATCTTTTATCTTTTACTTGTTTCAGTCATTGGACTGTGGCCATGCTGGGGCACCACCTTGAAGGGTTTTAGTTGAACAAATCAATCCCAGTATATCTTTTATCTTTTACTTGTTTCACTCATTGGACTGTGGCCATGCTGGGGCACCACCTTGAAGGGTTTTAGTTGAACAAATCAATCCCAGTATATCTTTTATCTTTTACTTGTTTCAGTCATTGGACTGTGGCCATGCTGGAGCACCATCTTGAAGGGTTTTAGTTGAACAAATCAATCCCAGTATATCTTTTATCTTTTACTTGTTACAGTCATTGGACCGTGGCCATGCTGGAGCACCACCTTGAAGGGTTTTAGTTGAACAAATCAATCCCAGTATATCTTTTATCTTTTACTTGTTTCACTCATTGGACTGTGGCCATGCTGGAGCACCACCTTGAAGGGTTTTAGTTGAACAAATCAATCCCAGTATATCTTTTATCTTTTACTTGTTTTAGTCATTGGACTGTGGCCATGCTGGAGCACCACCTTGAAGGGTTTTAGTTGAACAAATCAATCCCAGTATATCTTTTATCTTTTACTTGTTACAGTCATTGGACCGTGGCCATGCTGGAGCACCACCTTGAAGGGTTTTAGTTGAACAAATCAATCCCAGTATATTTTATCTCTTTACTTGTTTCAGTCATTGGACTGTGGCCATGCTGGAGCACCACCTTGAAGGGTTTTAGTTGAACAAATCAATCCCAGTATATCTTTTATCTTTTACTTGTTTCAGTCATTGGACTGTGGCTATGCTGGAGCACCAACACTTGAAGGGTTTTAGTTGAACAAATCAATCCCAGTATATCTTTTATCTTTTACTTGTTTCAGTCATTGGACTGTGGCCATGCTGGGGCACCACCTTGAAGGGTTTTAGTTGAACAAATCAATCCCAGTATATCTTTTATCTTTTACTTGTTTCAGTCATTGGACTGTGGCCATGCTGGGGCACCACCTTGAAGGGTTTTAGTTGAACAAATCAATCCCAGTATATCTTTTATCTTTTACTTGTTTCAGTCATTGGACTGTGGCCATGCTGGAGCACCACCTTGAAGGGATTTAGTTGAACAAATCAATCCCAGTATATCTTTTATCTTTTACTTGTTTTAGTCATTGGACTGTGGCCATGCTGGGGCACCACCTTTAAGGGTTTTAGTTGAACAAATCAATCCCAGTATATCTTTTATCTTTTACTTGTTCAGTCATTGGACTGTGGCCATGCTGGGCAACCTTGAAGGGTTTTAGTTGAACAAATCAATACCAGTATATCTTTTATCTTTTACTTGTTTCAGTCATTGGACTGTGGCCATGCTGGGGCACCACCTTGAAGGGTTTTAGTTGAACAAATCAATCCCAGTATATCTTTTATCTTTACTTGTTCAGTCATTGGACTGTGGCCATGCTGGGGCACCACCTGAAGGGTTTTAGTTGAACAAATCAAACCCAGTATATCTTTTATCTTTACTTGTTTCAGTCATTGGACTGTGGCCATGCTGGAGCACAACCTTGAAGGGTTTTAGTTGAACAAATCAATCCCAGTATATCTTTTATCTTTTACTTGTTTCAGTCATTGGACTGTGGCCATGCTGGGGCACCACCTTGAAGGGTTTTAGTTGAACAAATCAATCCCAGTATCTTTTATCTTTTACTTGTTTCAGTCATTGGACTGTGGCCATGCTGGGGCACCACCTTGAAGGGTTTTAGTTGAACAAATCAATCCCAGTATATCTTTTATCTTTTACTTGTTTCAGTCATTCGACTTTGGCCATGCTGGGGCACCACCTTGAAGGGTTTTAGTTGAACAATCAATCCCAGTATATCTTTTATCTTTTACTTGTTTCAGTCATTGGACGTGGCCATGCTGGGGCACCACCTTGAAGTGTTTTAGTTGAACAAATCAATCCCAGTATATCTTTTCTTTTATCTTTTACTTGTTTCAGTCATTGGACTGTGGCCATGCTGCGCACCACCTTGAAGGGTTTTAGTTGAACAAATCAATCCAGTATATCTTTTATCTTTCACACTTGTTTCAGTCATTGGACTGTGGCCATGCTGGGGCACCACCTGAAGGGTTTTAGTTGAACAAATCAATCCCAGTATATCTTTTATCTTTTACTTGTTTCAGTCATTGGACTGTGGCCATGCTGGGGCAGCACCTTGAAGTGTTTTAGTTGAATAAATCAATCCCAGTATATCTTTTATCTTTTACATTGTTTCAGTCATTGCACTGTGGCCATGTTGGGGCACCACCTTGAAGGGTTTTAGTTGAACAAATCAATCCCAGTATATCTTTTATCTTTTACTTGTTTCAATCATTGGACTGTGGCCATGCTGGGGCACCACCTCGAAGGATTTTAGTTGAAGAAATCAATCCCAATATATCTTTTATCTTTTACTTGTTCCAGTCATTGGACTGTGGCCATGCTGGGGCACCACCTCGAAGGATTTTAGTTGAAAAAATCAATCCCATATATCTTTTATCTTTTACTTGTTTCAGTCATTGACTGTGGCCATGCTGGGGCACCACCTTGAAGGGTTTTAGTTGAACAAATCAATCCCAGTATATCTTTTATCTTTTACTTGTTTCAGTCATTGGACTGTGGCCATGCTGGGGCACCACCTTGAAGGGTTTTAGTTGAACAAATCAATCCCAGTATATCTTTTATCTTTTACTTGCTTCAGTCATTGGACTGTGGTCATGCTGGGGCACCACCTTGAAGGGTTTTAGTTGAACAAATCAATCCCAGTATATCTTTTATCTTTTACTTGTTTCAGTCATTGGACTGTGGCCATGCTGGAGCACCACCTTGAAGGGTTTTAGTTGAACAAATCAATCCCAGTATATCTTTTATCTTTTACTTGTTTCAGTCATTGGACTGTGGTCATGCTGGGGCACCACCTTGAAGGGTTTTAGTTGAACAAATCAATCCTAGTATATCTTTTATCTTTTACTTGTTTCAGTCATTGGACTGTGGTCATGCTGGGGCACCACCTTGAAGGGTTTTAGTTGAACAAATCAATCCCAGTATATCTTTTATCTTTTACTTGTTTCAGTCATTGGACTGTGGCCATGCTGGAGCACCACCTTGAAGGGTTTTAGTTGAACAAATCAATCCCAGTATATCTTTTATCTTTTTACTTGTTTCAGTCATTGGACTGTGGTCATGCTGGGGCACCACCTTGAAGGGTTTTAGTTGAACAAATCATCCCAGTATATCTTTTATCTTTTACTTGTTTTAGTCATTGGACTGTGCCATGCTGAGCACCACCTTGAAGCGTTTTAGTTGAACAAATCAATCCCAGTATATCTTTTATCTTTTACTTGTTTCAGTCATTGGACTGTGGTCATGCTGGGGCACCACCTGAGGGTTTTAGTTGAACAATCAATCCCAGTATATCTTTTATCTTTTACTTGTTTCAGTCATTGGACTGTGGCCATGCTGGAGCACCACCTTGAAGGTTTTAGTTGAACAAATCAATCCCAGTATATCTTTTATCTTTTACTTGTTTCAGTCATTGGACTGTGGTCATGCTGGGGCCCCACCTTGAAGGTTTTAGTTGAACAAATCAATCCCAGTATATCTTTTATCTTTTACTTGTTTCAGTCTTGGACTGTGGCCATGCTGGAGCACCACCTTGAAGGGTTTTAGTTGAACAAATCAATCCCAGTATATCTTTTAATCTTTTACTTGTTTCAGTCATTGGACTGTGGCCATGCTGGAGCACCACCTTGAAGGGTTTAGTTGAACAAATCATCCCAGTATATCTTTTATCTTTTACTTGTTTCAGTCATTGGACTGTGGTGCATGCTGGGGCACCACCTTGAAGGTTTTTATTTGAACAATCAATCCCAGTATTATCTTTTATCTTTTACTTGTTTCAGTCATTGGACTGTGGCCATGCTGGGGCACCACCTTGAAGGGTTTTAGTTTAACAAATCAATCCCAATAGATCTTTTTATCTTTTACTTGGTTTCAGTCATTGGACTGTGGCCATGCTGGGGCACCACCTTGAAGGTTTCAGTGGAACAAATCAATCCCAGTATATCTTTTATCTTTTACTTGTTTCAGTAATTGGACTGGGGCCATGCTGGGCAACCACCTTGAAGGGTTTCAGTTGAACAAATCAATCCCAGTAATATCTTTTTATCTTTTACTTGTTTCAGTAATTGGACTGTGGCCATGCTGGGGCACCACCTTGAAGGGTTTCAGTTGAACAAATCAATCCCAGTATATCTTTTATCTTTTACTTGTTTCAGTAATTGGACTGTGGCCATGCTGGGGCACCACATTGAAGGGTTTTAGTTGAACAAATCAATCCCAGTATATCTTTTATCTTTTACTTGCTTCAGTCATTGGACTGTGGCCATGCTGGGGCACCACCTTGAAGGGTTTTAGTTGAACAAATCAATCCCAGTATATCTTTTATCTTTTACTTGTTTCAGTCATTGGACTGTGGCTATGCTGGGGCACCACCTTGAAGGGTTTTAGTTGAACAAATCAATCCCAGTATATCTTTTATCTTTTACTTGTTTCAGTCATTGGACTGTGGCCATGCTGGTGCACCACTTTGAAGGCTTTTAGTTGAACATATCAATCTCAGCATATCTTTTATCTTTTACTTGTTTCAGTCATTGGACTGTGGCCATGCTGGGGCACCACCTTATATCAACGTGACCGACCAGGCTATCAGATGTTGCTACACATTGGTGGTCACAGTGCGCTTCGCATTGTTTTAGCCTTCAAATGATGCCACCCCGCTTGGCTAAGCAAACAGGCCAACAAAGGAAAGAGTGAGTGAAAGTAGTGTACAGCAGGGATCGCCACCACCCCCTGCCAGAACCTTGTGGGGCTTTAGGTGTTTTTGGTCTATAAACACTCACAATGCCCGGTTTGGGAATCGAAACTGCAATCCTATGACCGCGAGTCCGCTACCCTAACCACTGGGCCATTGCACCTCCACACACACACACACACACACACACACACATATATATATATATATATATATATATAATTAAAAATGAGGGTGTTCTGAGAGACACCACCATGCCGAGATAGCATCGAAACTCTGACTATAAAAACCACGTTAATGTTCATATCGTACCATGAGATAAGACAGAGGGACAAATAGACAAGCAAAAGTTATTGAATAATTCAAGATCCAGGATTTTTGGTTTTGCTTTAAATAAGCTCTACCGTCATCGGTTGAATATATCAAGAGTACATAAATACAGATATATATATGCAGAACAAACGATATACTTACATATACGAACGTCGTGTGAATGGATATATATATATTATATATATATATAAATTTATAAATGAGGATAATATCGATATTTAAATATCGATATTATCAAGTGGCCAGCATGGGAAAAAATACCGTACAAAGGTAATAATTTTTACAATTAAAAATGAGGGTGTCTGAGAGACACCACCATGCCGAGATAGCAGTCGAAACTCTGACTATAAAAACCACGTTAAATGAAAACTTATTTAAAGCAAAACCAGAAATCCTGGATCTTGAATTATTCAATAACTTTTGCTTGTCTATTTTGTCCCTCTGTCTTATCTCATGGTACGATATGAACATTTAACGTGGTTTTTATAGTCAGAGTTTCAACTGCTATCTCGGCATGGTGGTGTCTCTCAGACACCCTCATTTTTAATTGTAAAAATTATTACCTTTGTACGGTATTTTTTCCCATGCTGGCCACTTGATAATATCAATATTTAAATATCGATATTATCCTCATTTATAAATTTATATATATATATATATAATAATATATCCATTCACACACCACACACACACCATATAATATTACATACATATATATATATATACATATATATACATATATATATATATATATATATATATATATACATATATATATATATTATATATATATATAAATATGTTATAAAGGTGGCCAGTTTATAGGATTACCCTGGGTTGCTCGCTCATAAAGGGTTTAGCCTTAGGTGTATCTTCGGACCCCAAACACTGCTGGCCTAAGACCTCTTTAAAATATGGAGGGGGAAATGCCTCTCTATAAAAGTAACACTAGGTTACTTTTATTTTTATAGTGAGGCATTTCCCCCTCCATATTTTAAAGAGGTCTTAGGCCAGCAGTGTTTGGGGTATGAAGATACACCATAAGGCTAAACTGCTTATGAGCAAGAAACCCAGGGTAACCCCTAGACTGGCCATCTTATAATAGTAACTGTCTAGATGTCACCATATCTGTGGTCAAATTTGAACTTCTTATTCTGTCTAGAAATCACAATGAAATGTCTACAGTGAGACTTGAACTCATTACCTCTGGGTACTCAATCCAACACCTTATCCATTCAGCCAACCATGTCACCTATAGAGGTGATAACTATCTGAACGTAGTGGAGGTATTTTTAAAGTGTTTTTGTCTAGAGACCACAATGAAATGTCTGCAGTGAGACTTGAACTCATTACCTCTGGGTACTCAATCCAACACCTTATCCATTCAGCCAACCATGTCACCTATAGAGGTGATAACTATCTGAACGTAGTGGAGGTATTTTTAAAGTGTTTTTGTCTAGAGACCACAATGAAATGTCTGCAGTGAGACTTGAACTCATTACCTCTGGGTACTCAATCCAACACCTTATCCATTCAGCCAACCATGTCACCTATAGAGGTGATAACCATCTGACCTTAGTGGAGGTATTTTTAAAGTGTTTTTGTCTAGAGACCACAATGAAATGTCTGCAATGAAACTTGAACTCATTATCTCTGAATACAAAACCCAACACCTTTATCTCTCCAACCATGTCATCTAAGATAAAGATCACAACTAGAAGAATAACTTCCCAACAAACGCTCTCCATACCATATTGATTTCTAATTTTTGTTTTTCTTTTTCTGAACTAACATTCAAAAGTAAAAGTAGATTATAGAATCATATCAAATTTCTTCTAACAAAATTGAAATGGGTCAAACAAACAGAAGACACCTTGTAACTTTCTGGTTTCTCACTGAGGTGTTGATCCAATTTATATAAGAAAGAAGAAAGTAAGCCCAGACATGGGTAGGTGCAAGTGGGGCTGTGTGTTTAAGAAGTTTGCTTCCCAGCTACATGGCTTTTGGGTTTTGTGTCCCACTGTGTGACAACTCAGGCATATGCCTTCTACTATAACCCTAGGCCAAAACAAAAGTGGATTTGATAAACGGAAACTGAAAGAAGTCCATTGTGTATGTATGTATATATGTATGCATGTATGTACGTATGTATGGACATAGTGGAGGCACATGGCCTAGTGGTTAGAGCCGTGGACTCGTGGTCAAGGAATCATGGGTTCAAATCTCAGACCAGGCGATGTGTGTTTATGAGTGAAACAACTAAGCTCCATGTGGCTCCGGCAGAAGGTAATGGTGAACTTCTGCTGACTCTTTTGACACAACTTTCTTTCACTCTTTCCTCCTGCATCTAGCAGCTCACCTGTGACAGACCAGTGTCTCATCCAGGTGGGGAACCTATATGCCAATGAAACTGGGAAACTGGCCCTTATGAGCCAGGTATGGCTTCAGAAGGAACAATCAATCAAATGCATACTCTCTCTTTTACTCTTTTACTTGTTTCAGTCATTTGACTGCGGCCATGCTGGAGCACCGCCTTTAATCGAGCAACTCGACCCCGGGACTTATTCTTTTGTAAGCCCAGTACTTATTCTATCGGTCTCTTTTTGCCGAACCGCTAAGTAACGGGGACATAAACACACCAGCATCGGTTGTCAAGCAATGCTAGGGGGACAAACACACTCACACAAACACACACATGCATATATATATATATATACATATATACGACGGCTGTACATATGTGTTTGTATGTACGTATTTATGTTTGCTTGTTTGTTTGTTCTATTAAAGTTCTTCTTTGAGTGAATTCAAGCCGGTCACTTACAAAATGAGAAGGTATTTTAAGTTAAGAGAGGTCCTGGGCATTGGTAAACATGTGGTTGAATTGGTGAGTTGGTTGAACTGTCAAACTAATACACCTTGTTTGTTGTTACCTCACCTGTCTCTGTCTCATTTTCTTTGCACAATTTTGAACCACACATATATATTTGTGTGTGTGTGTGTGTTGTGTGTGTGTGTGTGTGTGTGTATGTGTGTGTGTGTGCATGTATTACAGGCTTCTTTCAGTTTCTTCCTCTGCTCCTCTGTCTGTCTGTCTCCCCCCCTATATGTATGTGTGTATATATATATCATCATCATCATCATCATCTTCGTTTAGCGTCCGCTTTCCATGCTGGCATGGGTTGGACGGTTCAACTCGGGTCTGGGGAGCCAGGAGGCTGCACCAGGCCCAGTCTGATCTGGCAATGTTTCTATGGCTGGATGCCTTCCTAACACCAAAATATATTATATATATATATTCTTTTGAATTTGTGTGAATGTGTATAGAATCAGCTGAAACATTGTGTTAACAACAAACAAGATGAGGACAAATATCCGTCTAATGTAAATAATGTACATAATTCCTCATCACTTAAATATAGAACTGTATTCTATACACATTCACACAAATTCAAAAGAATATATATATATATATAGAACGTTCCAACCAGCTGAATGTTTAGAATACCTTTTTGATCAATCTGTATACTCTTAAGTGGAGGCGCAATGGCCCAGTATTAGGGCAGCGGACTCGTCATAGGGTCGCGGTTTCAATTCCCAGACCAGGCGTTGTGAGTGTTTATTAGCAAAAACCCTAAAAGCTCCACAGGCTCCGGCAGGGGATGGTGGTGACCCTGCTGTACTCTTTCACCACAACTTTCTCTCACTCTTACTTCCTGTTTCTGTTGTACCTGTATTTTAAGGGGCCGGCCTTGTCAATCTCTGTGTCACGCTGAATATCCCCGAGAACTACTTAAGGGTACACGTGTCTGTGGAGTGCTCATCCACTTACAACGTTTAATTTCATGAGCAGGCTGTTCCGTTGATTCGGATCAACCGGAACCCTCGTCGTTGTAACCGATGGAGTGCTTCCAAAATACTCTTAAACATCACGGTTTGCCAGGCGTACCAATATTCTGTAACTTGTTTGTATTTATTAATCCACATCATTAACTGGTTGTTATATTATTGCTGCTATTTCCGTTCAGAAAACCGTTTTTCTTTTATCTCTCTTCCAGCCTCACTTGTATCATGTAGTCTGTGGAAAGGAAAAATTAGAAACATTTTCTGACTACATGTTGCTATATGTTCGCTCAGTGGAATTTGGCAGACATTGGTGTTCCATATTTGTTGTCTGTGGACTTGCAAGCATTCTCATAATGCATTCTCTGTCTTGCTTATATATTTCTTCCTCACAATCCGGGCATTTAACCCTTTAGTGTTTAAACCGGCCATATCCGGCCCAAATATTCTACATGTTTTATATTCAAACTGGCCATATCTAGCCTCTCACACCTAACCTATAGTGACACTCTAAAAATAAACAATCATATCATTGAAACCTCAAAGCTATAACATAATGCATGGTTAATTCAAAACGATTTGAGTGAAAAAGTATTACATTTAATAGAGAAATTTGAACACCAAAGGGTTAATGCAGGAGATCAAATTTCTTCTTTTGCAGTTCATATCTTCATTTGCGAAAATCTGTCCATTTTTTTTGTTCTAATAAATCTACCTACATGAATGTACTGACACATTCCACATCTATTATCATTACACTTGGATACTGTGAATGTGTTATTCTGTTTGGTCATGTTGAATTTTGCCTTTGTTAATAGTTTCTTTAGGTTATGTGGTTGCCTTTTGCTTAAAATAAGCGTTTGATTAGTAATATGTTTTTTTTTAGTTTTTCACTTTGTTTTTATGATTGGCAAATTTGTTTTGATGGTGTTAAAAATGTTTTGGTGATGCGGATTTTATGTTACTAGAAATAGTATTATGTTCCATTGATGGGTTCATCTTTTCATGCTCCTCTAAATTATTCTACAGGAATCTCTTTTGCTCATTGTATGCAATTTTCTATAAGTTGGAGAGGGTATTTTTGCTTGAGCAGAAATCCTTTGAGCTCTATACGTTGTATGTTCCCGGTATTTGGATCATCGACTATAGTCCAAATTTTCCTGGCTAGACAATACGGGATGTTGTGTTTTGTGTGTGTAGGTGGCATAATTTGAAGTTTAGGTACTGGTGTGTGTCTGTGATTTTGTAATAAATATCACTTGTGATTGTTGTGTTGTTTTTAATTACCATTATGTCAAGAAATGGTAATTGTGTGTTGCTCATTTCTCTTGTGGATTTAAGACTAGGGTGTAGATTATTGAGGAGGCTACTGAATTCTTCCAAATTTTCTTGGGATTTGGTCCAAATTACTCTTTTACTCTTTCACTTGTTTCAGTCATTTGACTGTGGCCATGCTGCAGCACTGCCTTTAGTTGAGAAAATCGTCCCCAGGACTTATTTTTTCGTAAGCCTAGTACTTATTCTATTGGTCTCTTTTGCCGAAGTGCTAAGTTACGGGAACGTAAACACACCAGCATCAGTTGTCAAGCCATGTTAGGGGGCAAACACATACATATATATATATACAGATACATGATGGGCTTCTTTCAGTTTCCGTCTACCAAATCCACTCACAAGGATTTGGTCGGCCCAAGGCTATAGTAGAAGACACTTGCCCAAGGTGTCATGCAGTGGGACTGAACCCGGAACCATGTGGTTGGTAAGCAAGCTACTTACCACACAGCCACTCCTGTGCCTATGAAAATTGACAAACAGCATTAATCGATTTTCAAACCTTATTGAGTTCTCATGAGAGGCATCCATATCATTCAGACAAATTAGGAAAGAATCATTGAGATAACTCTTCTATGTGTCCTCCATATGTTTTAGAGCAACACGAAAAAGATGAACCCTTCAAAGGAACACAATACCATTTCTAATAACACACAATCTGCATCACTAAAACATTTTAAACATCATCAAAACAAATTTGCCAATCATGATACAAAGTGAAAAATTAAAAAAAACATAACTAATCAAACACTTCTCTTAAGCAAAAAGCAACCACATAACCTAAAGAGACTATTAACAAAGGCAAAATTCAACATGACCAAACAAGATACACATATTGTTCTTTATTTTAATTTTTATATATATATACTAGCAGTATCGCCCGGCGTTGCTCGGTTTTGTAAGGGAAATAACTATATAAGCATTTTTAGAGAGTTATAGCCAAAAAATAGCAAAAAATGCATTAAAAATAGAAAAAAAATTATGGTAAATTTTTTTTAAATCGTTGACTCATCGTAGACATTTTAGAGAGTTACTTCCCTTATATAATAGCGAAAAAAATGCATTAAAATGGAAAAAAATGATGGTAATTTTTTTTAAATTGTAGACTCATCGTAGATGCGCGCTAATACCCAGAAGGGCTCGATATGAATCACGACTATAAGATACCCAGTTTTGGTTAAATTGCACCGCAAAATGTGGGAGTAGTTAGGAATCTAAATTGAAGGGGACAGACAGCACACAACCTCTCTTTTATATATAAAGATATATTTGTGACTTCTTTATGTGTGGTACATATTGGTAGAAACTTTCCCAACAAATTTAAACCATTTCGTATGTTTGTCGTTGTTTCTCTTAATTAATGTAATTGTTTTGCT
>NW_021833621.1:15000-42500 GCF_006345805.1 Octopus sinensis | reverse complement strand
TCGCGCACAGCACACTTCCAGAGGTCTCGGTCTCTAGTCATTTCCTCAGTGAGACCTAAAGTTCGAAGGTCGTGCTTCACCACCTCGTCCCAGGTTTTCCTGGGTCTGCCTCTTCCACAGGTTCCCTCAACCGCTAGGGTGTGGCACTTTTTCACACAACTATCTTCATCCATTCTCGCCACATGACCATACCAGCGCAAACGTCTCTCTTGCACACCACAACTGATGCTTCTTAGGTCCAGCTTTTCTCTCAGGTACTTACACTCTGCCGAGTGTGAGTACCGGCATTACACATCCATCGGAGCATACTGGCTTCATTTCTAGCGAGCTTACGCATATCCTCAGCAGTCACGGCCCATGTTTCACTGCCATGTAGCATGGCTGTTCGTACACACGCATCATACAGTCTGCCTTTCACTCTGTGCGAGAGGCCTTTTGTCACCAGCAGAGGTAAGAGCTCTCTGAACTTTGCCCAAGCTATTCTTACTCTAGCAGTTACACTTTCAGCCCACCCGCCCCCGCTGCCAACTTGGTCACCTAGGTAACGGAAACTATCAACTATTTCTAGTTTTTCCCTGGAAGTGACGGAAGTTGGTCTCAGAGCATTTTCAGTGTTTATTGTTCCTGAGCATCTGCCACATACAAAAACCATCTTCCTAGTTAGCCTTCCTTTGACATTGCTGCATCTCTTATGTGTCCATAGCTTACACTTGGTGCATCTTATAGAGTTTCTACCTACCCTTTTCTACAGATCGAGCAGGGCCATCTACCTGAAGGTGTTTGTGATTTGTCTACCTTCTACTGATTACGACTTTGGTTTTAGCTAGATTGACTCTGAGGCCCTTCGATTCTAATCCTTGTTTCCACACCTGAAACTTCTCCTCCAGTTCTGATAGCGACTCAGCAATTAGAGCAAGGTCATCAGCATAGAGGAGCTCCCAAGGGCATCCTGTCTTGAATTCCTCCGTTATTGCCTGGAGGACTAAGATAAATAGGAGGGGGCTGAGTACTGAGCCTTGGTGGACCCCTACTCTACCCGGAATTCTTCACTGTACTCATTTCCAACCCTCACCCTACTAGCGGCGTCCCTATACATGGCCCGCACAGCTCTCACTAACCATTCATCTATCCCTAGTTTTCTCATTGCCCACCAGATAAGGATCGGGGGACCCTGTCGAAGGCTTTCTCCATGTCAACAAAAGCCAGGTACAGGGGCTTATCTTTGGCTAGGTATTTCTCCTGCAGCTGCCTTACCAGGAATATAGCATCAGTAGTACTTTTCCCTGGCACAAACCCAAACTGCATCTCATCTAACTAACTCTCTCTCTAATTAGTTGGGCTATGACCCTCTCCGTAACCTTCATCACCTGGTCCAACAGCTTGATACCTCTGTAGTTATTTGTATCTAGGGCATCACCTTTACCTTTGTAGCAGTTGACTATTATACTGCTACACCAGTCATTGGGTATGACCCCTTTGTGTATCACCTGATTACTATATGGGTGACTAGGCTATAGCCGACACTACCAGACATTTTGAGCATCTCTGCAGTGATTCCTGATGGGCCTGGGGCTTTCCCTGTCTTCATGCTTCTAATTGCTTAGCTACCACAGAACTATCAACTCGGATAGCTGGTCCCTCTGTTGGGTCAACATTCGGCAGACTCTCTTTATCCCATTCATTTTCTTCATTCAGCAACCTTTCATAGTGGCATCTCCAAACCTCTCTCTTTGCATCCTCATTTAGCGCAAGTGAACCATCTTCCATGCGAACACACTTCTCTCCTACCACATCACGATTCTCTCTCACACTGTCTTGCAACACGAAACACTTCCAGTCTTTGGTCCTCACGGCGCAGAACATTGGCAAATTTTTTCTTATCTGCTTCCCCTCTGGCTAAATAACCTGTCTCCTAGCTTCTCTTTTGGCAGTCTGATACAATTCCCTGCTACCCCCATTTTTCCAGACCTTCCAAGCCTGTCTCTTTTCTCTAATAGCCCTGTCTACAATATTGTTCCACCACCACGTTATTCTAGGTCGAGAGAGACTTTGCACCAGCCACAGATCTGGTCAGTGGCTCTCAGCAGGTTGTCCCTTAGAAACGTCCAGCTGTCTTCCACCCCCTGTGATGCTCTATCCCTTCTACTTCGTCAGAGGCTTCAAGTAATATGTCCCTAATCTCTGTCCATTTGCAGGATCTTTAAGCTTCCAGATCCTTCTTCTCCATATTTGTCGTCTTCTGGTTGTCCTCCTAGTCCTGATCCTAAAGTCACTAACTACCAGTCTATGTTGTGGGGTACATTCTTCACCTGGGAAGGTTTTGGCATTTATAAGCAGCCTCTCTCCCTTTGCCTTGTAAGGATGTAGTCAATTTGGCTGGTATGTTGGCCCAATTGGTAAGTGACTAGGTGGCTAGTAGGTTCCTGAAGTTAGTGTTGCAAATCATAAGATTATTTGCATCGCAGAACTCCAGCAGCCTGGTTCCCTCCTCGTTGCGGGAGCCATAGCCATAGCCTCCATGTATGCCATGGAAGCCCCCAGCATGTCGTCCAACGTGACCATTGAAGTCACCAGCCACAAAGATAAGGTCTCTGTCGTTCGTCAATGAGGTAGTCTGCAGTAGAGTGTCATAGAATCGGTCTTTCTGTCCATCGGGTAGCCCCGACTGAGGAGCATAGGCTGATATAATGGTTGCTAAACTATGATGAAGCACTAATCTAATCTTAAGTATTCTGTCACTTACTCTGATTACCTCATATATATATATATATATATGTATATACTAATATTAAGGGATCAGCAAAAGAAATGCATCACCACATACCGAAGTTCAGAAATAGCAGCCAAAATCTAAGCCATTTCTTCTACTTAAACGCGTGTCTATGGATAATCGGATATTGATTAATTTTCGTTACGTTACCCTCTGCCTGGATGAATAAGATTCAAGTATTATGGTTTCTCTGGTAGACCTTTTTTTAAGTAGAAGAAATGGCTTAGATTTTGGCTGCTATTTCTGAACTTCGGTATGTGGTGATGCATTTCTTTTGCTGATCCCTTAATATTAGTATTACTAGAATTTACCGTATAACGGTCCTGTTTTCATACTGAATTCTACTTGGTGAAATTTATTGATTACGTCGTAATTAATTAGTTTTACCCTTAATTGCTATATATATATATATATCTGTAAATATAATATGTGACAATTATCTGGTAGCCAAGATAAAACTTTGAGTTTCCATCTCAGCATCCGAAACTCAAAGTTTTATCTTAGCTACCGAATAATTGTCAATATTACATTTACAGATAAATTCCTCTATTTACATAATATTGAGGTCTCTTTCTTTCTTTTGTTATCTTACCATTTTTACCAATATATATATATTTATATATATACAAAAGGTTTCTGTCTATCAGATTTCACTCAAGATGTATTAGTCAGCTCAAGTATGTTGTGGAAGCCACTTGACCAGGATGGAGTCAAATTTGACAATATTTGGATATCTGGTTGTGAAACAGACTTTGCTTGCACCAGTGTCCTTAACCATATATTTTTCTTTTTGCTATTTTTTTTTGTTTTTCATCTACCTCAATTTTTTCTTCTTACTTTCATTACTTAAACTGTTACTGATGTCAAGTCTGTGATCTTGTTTTTTTTTTTTGTTTT
Organism: Octopus sinensis; assembly: GCF_006345805.1. Taxonomy (NCBI): domain Eukaryota; kingdom Metazoa; phylum Mollusca; class Cephalopoda; order Octopoda; family Octopodidae; genus Octopus; species Octopus sinensis. The sequence continues at coordinate 38,833 of NW_021833621.1, read as the reverse complement.
TTTGGTTGAGGCCATTCCAACAATACCCATTGTTATTGTCTTTGAGAAAAGAACATAAATATTGTGTAACATTGATTCCCCGCCTTTTTATAAAACCAATACATTGTTGTTATTCTATTTAAGAATTATTCTCCAACAATTTCCCACCTTTTTTCTTTAGTATCTTCACCATTATTTTATTTTGTGTCCAATTCCATATTCTTTAATTTTCCATTTTCTTTAACTCTCTTCATTCTTCATTTTCCACTCCTCCATTTTTGTTCTTTTTTCGAAAATTTCTTCTTGTCAACCTTTTCTTTTCTATTATTTTTCAGCCTTTGTTATTCTTCCTTATTCTTCTTCATTCTTTATAATTCTTTCTTTTGTTTCGTTTTTTGTTGTTTTTAAAATTCTTCCAGTTGCTATTCTTCATTCTTCATTTTTTTCCTACATATTCTTCATTAATCAGTCTTTCTTCCTTATTCTTCACATTTTTTTCATCTGTCATCTTTCTTCATTCACCAAATTTCATGATAATTTTTTTTCTGTTTAGAATTTTGCTTCCCAATCACATAGTTTTGGGGTTCAGGCCTACCGTTAGGCATATTGGGCAAATGTCTTCTACAAACCCTTGGGCTGATCAAAGCTTTGTGAATAGATTTGGTAGGCAGAACCTGAAAGAAACTCACCACATAGTATATATTTAAGCGTGTGTGTCTTTGTGTCTACCATCATTTGACAACCGATGTTGGTGTGTTTACATCCTTGTAATTTAGTGATTTGGCAAAACAAACTGGTAGAATAATTACAAGACTTCAAAAAAAAGTAAGCTCTGGGGGAGAAACAAGTAAAAGATAAAAGATATACTGGGATTGATTTGTTCAACTAAAACCCTTCAAGGTGGTGCCCCAGCATGGCCACAGTGCAATGACTGAAACAAGTAAAAGACAGAATATAGAAGATCTGTGTTTAGGTCCAGGATTTGTATGAACAACAGGAAGTTTATGTCTATTGATCAGGTACTTCATTTTATGTACTTTAGTTTGCCTAGCTGTAGGGAGTGCAGGTAAGATATCCTTTATGTTTTACTGTTTTCAGTCATTGGAATGTGGCCATGCTGGGGCACTGCCTCGAAGAGTTTTAGTTGAATGAAAATGAATTAACTCTGGTATTTATCATAAGTTTGGTATTTATTCTAGTAGTTCCCATTTTGCTAAGTTACTGGAAACCAGCATTGGTTCTCAAGTGGTGGTGGTGGTGGTGGTGGTGGTAAACATAAATACAAAGACACACTTACATATTCACATTCATATATACACATGCACACATGTATATATACATATATACACACATATCTATACATATACATACATACATACATTATTATGGCTGCCCCCTCGTTATCGAGTATGGCCATTGCACGAAGCTTAACTGTTACTGGTACTGTAATCGAATGTGACTTTTTAGCCCAGCATACATACATACATACATACATACATATATACATACATGCATGCATACATACATACATACATACATACACACACACATATACACACACAAAGGACTTCCATACGATATATTTCCATCTATCAAATTCACTTGCAAAGCCTTGGTTGGCCTGGTGCTATAGTAGAAGACACTTGTGCAAGATGCCACACAGCAGGATTGAACCTGAAGCCATGTGGTTGCAAAGCAAGCATCTAAACCACCTCTGCACATCCATAATTTTGGAATATGATCCAAAATATCTAATTTAAATACGTGTTCCAGCAATTTGTTGAATTAGATTCTTGTACCGATCTTTAAATTCATTATCTATTTTATATTGTTGTTCTTGTTATTGCTTAATTTCTGATCATCCTCATTCAAGGAAGTGCATTCCATCCATGACTCTTCATCTCATAATTTTTGAATCTGTTTGCAGTTACCTTCAACAATGTTTACACCTGTGCAGATGATATCATTCTTCATCTTCCTTTAACCTCATCATCATCATCATCGTTTAACATCTGCTTTCCATGCTGGCATAGGTTGGACAGTTTGACTGGGGACTGGCGTGCTAGGAAGCCACACCAGGTTCCAGTCTGATCTGGCAGAGTTTCTACAGCTTGATGCCCTTCCTAACATTAACCACTCCCTCTTTTTCTCTCACTGTCTCTGTTTTGTCACTTTTTCTCTCTCTCTCTTTCTCTCTCTATCTTTTTCATTATCCCTTTGGCCACTCTTTCTCCCTCTTTTTCTCTCTCTGTCTCTGTTTTGTCTCAAAAACCTGGACTAACTCCGTGAATGGAGGAGATCTTCTAAACGTTATCCAATTTAGTATCATGCTAGCCTTGTCATTTTCAATTTGCACAAAGACATGATAATAACTACACATATCAAGCGATCAATACTGTAACCCTGCAATGAGCTGGCTGAGCTGTTAGCCCACTGGGTAAAACACTTAACAGTATTTCATCTGTCACCACGTTCTGAGTTCAAATTCTGCCGAGGTCAACTTTGCCTTTCATTCTATCAGGGTCAATTAAATTAAGTGCCAGTTGCATACTGGTGTCGATCTAAATGACTGCTCCTGTTCCCCCAAAATTTCCGGCCTTGTGCCTTGGGTAGAAAAGATTATCTTTATTGTATCTACATCCTCCACCCGAACCATGTACTAGCCAATTTTCACCCATCCTTTCTTCCCCACCAAGCACCAGCCCACTGATATTCCCTCCCCCCTGTATAAACATTTCCCCTGCAGCTTCAAGGAGAAACAGTATTTCATCTGTCGCCACATTCTGAGTTCAAATTCTGCCGAAGTCAACTTTGCCTTTCATTCTTTCAGGGTCAATTAAATTAAGTACCAGTTGCATACTGGTGTCGATCTAACTGACTGCCTCTGTTCCCCCAAAATTTCAGGCCTTGTGCCTAAGAGTAGAAAAGATTATCTTTATTGTATCTACGTCCTCCACCCAAACCATGTACTAGCCAATTTTCACCCATCCCTTCTTCCCCACCAAGCACCAGCCCACTGATATTCCCTCCCCCTGTATAAACATTTCCCCCCCGCAGCTTTAAGGAGAAACAGTATTTCATCTGTCACCATGTTCTGAGTTCAAATTCTGCCGAGGTCAACTTTGCCTTTCATTCTTTCAGGGTCAATTAAATTAAGTACCTGTTGCATACTGGGGTCAATCTAATCAACTGCCCCTGTTCTCCCAAAATTTCAGGCCTTGTGCCTTGGGTAGAAAAGATTATCTTTATTGTATCTCCGTCCTCCACCCGAACCATGTACTAGCCAATTTTCACCCATCCCTTCTTCCCCACCAAGCACCAACCCACTGATATTCCCTTCCCCCTGTATAAACATTTCCCCTGCAGCTTTAAGGAGAAACAGTATTTCATCTGTCACCACGTTCTGAGTTCAAATTCTGCCGAGGTCAACATTGCCTTTCATCCTTTCGGGGTTGATAAATTAAGTACCAGTTGCATACTGGTGTCGATCTAACTGACTGCCCCCTGTTTCCCCCAAAATTTCAGGCCTTGTGCCTAGAGTAGAAAAGATTATCTTTATTGTATCTACGTCCTCCAGCCGAACCATGTACTAGCCAATTTTCACCCATCCCTTCTTCCCCACCAAGCGCCAGCCCACTGATATTCCCTCCCCCCTGTATAAACATTTCCCCTGCAGCTTTAAAGGAGAAACACCTGTTGCATTAATCTCACTAATCTTACAACTCCTTCCTTCGAGACCAAATCGTTAAATACACAATCACACACATGTTTACTTACACACATCTACATATACATACACACACAGGTACGTGCACATACATGCATTATACCCAGCATTGTTTGAAATATATTGTTCATATTACCTAACTGATCATTGTCTATTGCATAAAGCTTCAAATTCTCTGTGTGAGTGTGTGTGTATTATATATATATATATATATATATATATATATATAGATATGTGTGTGTGTGTGTATGTACAAGAGATAGCTTGCAGTCATCCCATAAAAGTATACTTCCACAACGACCACAACCGATTTTGTACACTGTAGTAGTCAAATGTGCTGAATCTAAGCAGAAGAGGAGAGAAAGTGAGAGGGGGAGAGGGGGAAGAGGAAGAGAGAGAAAAAGAGATAAAACAGAGACAGAGAGAGAAAAAGAGGGAGAAAGAGTGGCCAAAGAGATAATGACAAAGAGAGAGAGAGAAAGAGAGGAAGAGAGAGAGAGAGGAAGAGAGAGAGAGAGGAAGAGAGAGAGAGAGAGAGAGAGAAAGTGACAAAACAGAGACAGTGAAAGAAAAAGAGAGATAGAGAGAAAGAAAGAAAAAGGATGGAGAGAGAGATAGAGAGAGAGAGAAAATGAGTCGTCAAATATTCCTATATTGATGGGGGTAATTGATGTTTTTTTTATCAATCTATCATTTTAATTCATGTAAACATTATTATCTTTATTATTATCATTATTATTATTATTATCATTATCATTATTATTATTATTATTATTATTATTATTATCATTATTATTATCATTATCATTATTATTATCCTTATTATTATCATCATCATTATTATTATTATCATCATTGTTATTATTACCATTATTCCTATCTAGCTTGTCTTGGCATGTTTTCGATATACCTACCTACTTACGATTGATATTACCTTATTTATGATTACTGTTTCCAAGAGAAAAGCAATAACAAAATCCTCTATTATAGATTCACACCTACTTTTCTGAATAAAAACCTTTCTGGTTGTCAATGGAGGGCATGTCATGCTTAAGTTTTTTCTGACATTTGTATTTGTTGTTGTTATTGTTTATTATTATTATTATTATTATTATTATTACTAGTATCGTTGTTATTATCATTATTATCATTGTTGTTGTTGTTGTTGTTAGTATTATTGAGTGAGAGAGCAGAGCATGCCATCAAAGTGACACTAGGGTAAAATATACGAAGCCCAGTATACCCATCATGACTACTCGTCTGATAAGGGTACACCAGGCACATGCATCACAACCATATGTGCGCGACATGGTGATCTCATATCAAGATAAACAGCACATGACCTTGCAGGTGGAGCCCAGTTAGAATTTTCTTCTCATCAAGTAGCCTACCTTGCTCAAAAGCTCCCTGAATAAGTGTTGTTTAAGGATGTTGAATGAAACACCCATGTTTCCAGAGGTGAATTATTCAAGCCCCAAAGAATCCCTCTCAACACATGGCTATGATGCTCCCCCACTACTTCTGCTCGTGATCAGAGATGCACATATCGTCAGCCACCAAGGGGCTTGCTCAACCGGTTAAGGTCAAACAACTGACAAGCAAATCTGTGGTATTGAGCAGAATATTTGCTGTAGCCCATCTTTTATACCTAGACAAAACAATGTACATGATAACTCTTCCAACCAGTTAAGATTAGAAGCCACGAGAGCCACTGTCTAGTACTGCATCAGGGCATTTATTATTATTATTATCATTATTATTATTGAGTAGTCTTATTTTTATTACGTTTTCACTGCTCTACCGAGTGTAGCTCTGTGTGCCTTGAGTACGTGCTTGGCTTGTTGTGGTGTTCTCATTTTCATTGTATTGAAGGTGTTTTGCATAGGATGTGTGCAGTGCCTAGTAGTGTTATTTTCTGTATGTTATATACTTGTTAGCCTTGGTGTTTTAGTTATGTATTTCTCTGAATATTTTTTTATCATACGAGGGGCGTTCAATAAGTAATGCCCCTGACCGACTTCCCATACCAGTAGAGCAACGGAAATTGGCACAGTTATTGGTCTTTTTCTACATACGAACCACTCAGAGTTACGCATTTCTCCCATCATTTGATCCAGCTCTGGAGACTGTTTTTGTAAAAGACCCCAGCTTGGTCCTCCATCCACGACGTGACTTTAGAAATCAAGGCTGCATCATCTGGGAAACGCTTTCCTTTCAAAAACAACTTCATGGCTGGGAAGAGGTGAAAATCAGAGGGTGCAAGGTCAGGAGAGTAGGGGTGTGGGGGAGGAGTTCATAGCCGCACGCCTGTGCTTCTGATCTGGCGACACGCGAGTTGTGGACCGGAGCGTTGTCCTGCAGGAGGAGGATGCCTTCGCTGATCTTGCCCCACCTCTTGATTTTGATAGCTTCTCTTAATTTCCTCAAAAGTGAAGCATAATAGGCTCCTGTAATTGTGGTACCCTTTGCCAGGAAATCTGTCATCACTACTCCGTCCTGGTCCCAGAAGACTGTGAGCATGACCTTGCCAGCAGAGGGCTGTACCCTTGCCTTCTTTGGAGGAGGTGAGTCACGGTGCTTCCACTGCATTGACTGGGCTTTGGTCTCTGGATCATAGTGATGGACCCAGGTTTCATCCTGTGTAATCAGTCTTTTGAAAAATTTTGACTCATCTTCTTGGCACATCTCCAAATTCATCCTCGAGCACTCGACGCGTTCTTGCTTCTGGAAAGGTGTGAGCAACCTGGGAATCCATCTGGCAGACACATTTTGCATATGCAAATGGTCATGAATGATAGTTTCCAAAGACCCGGTACTAATCTTGACCTTATGGGCTATTTGGCGAATAGTTATGCGTCGATCTTCCAAAATGGCAGCCTCAACTTGACGGACAGACGCCTCATGAATGGCAGAAGGGGGCGACCAGATCCGGGAGCTGTTTCCACAGAGTTCCGACCATGTTTGAATTCACGATGCCAGCGTTTTTACAAGGTCATATGATGGGGCATCATCACCATAAGTTACTTTCATTTCATCAAAAGTCTCCCATGGTGTGCGTCCTTTCAAATACAAAAACCGGATCACTGCTCGACACTCAACAGGCTCCATTTCACACCTGACTCAGTTCAAACACCTGTAAATCAGAAACCATAATTATTTCAGAGCTGTAATTTGCTACCTAATCTATAGAGATATAAGTAATTGCACATGCAAAATTTCAACTAGATCAAACAAACGCAAGTGAGTCAGAGGCATTACTTATTGAACGTCCCTCGTAACTAATGTGTCTACTATGATAGAAGTTGTTTATGTTTTTAGATTCCACGTTTGAGTTACCTCTATTTCCAGATCTTTGTATTTTGAATGTTTCTCTATTTCTTTTAGAGAAACATTATTATTATCATTATTATTATTATTCACTTGATAACAATGGCACTCTGCTTTTTTTGCTTCTATTCTCTTTTACTCTTTTACTTGTTTCAGTCATATGACTGTGGCCATGCTGGAGCACTGCCTTTAGTCAAGCAAACTGACCCCAGGACTCATTCTTTGTAAACCTTGTACTTATTCTATCGGTCTCTTTTGCCAAACCGCTAAGTTATGGGGACGTAAACACACCAGCATCGGTTGTCAAGCGATGTTGTGGGGACAAGCACAGACACAAACATACACACACACACACATATATATACGACGAGTTTCTTTCAGTTTCCATCTACCAAATCCACTCACAAGGCTTTGGTTAGCCTGAAGCTATAGTAGAGGACACTTGCCCAAGGTGCTACGCTGTGAGACTGAACCCTGTGGTTCGTAAGCAAGTTACTTACCACACAGCCACTCCTACACCTATTTATTATCATTATTATTATTATTATTATTATTATTATTATTATTATTATTATTATTATTATTATTATTATCATCTTCATAATGTTTCTGTTTTGATCACTAGTTATGATCTATATTAAAAATAATTTATGTAACATCTTAATTGTTTAAATAGCAAAGTAACATTTACAGAAGTGCAGTTAAATGCGTTGGGAAGTGTCGATGTAACTACTTGTCTTTGCTTTTCTTTTTTTCCAATTATTTATTTACTTTGGGGGAGGGCAGGCATTAAGGAGTTCACTTCACACATGTGTGCCTTGAAATGGAATTTGCTAGACAGAAATGATGCAGAAATTCATTGAAGAGATAGCTTGCAGTTGTCCTATAAATGTACTTCTGCTACTACAACTCTGTGTGTGTATGTGTGTGGTGGGGTGTTATGTATGTGTGTATATATGAGGGCGTGCTGAAAAGTTCCTGGCTTTAAAGGTATTGGTTGGACACCCAACCTTCTGAGTTCTTTGACAGGGCTTAGAAAAACTGAAGGACTGCAGCAAGGAATTACAACCGTGTTTCGTGGTCTGCTACCACAATAGCTCCTTTATAGGATCCAGTTTGCTGAAGACATCATCAGGAGGAACCACGTCCAGTTTCGGCCCCTACTCCTCTACCGTTTTGATGTGGCGCCCCTCCCCCCTTTTCGGACGTGTTTTCAACTCTGGTGTTGGGTGCATGTCTTCTTCTTTCTTCTGTTCCCTGGCCTCTTTGATGTTTCGTCAGCAAGTGTCAGCCGGTGACTGACTGACTTGTCAAATTTCTCCCTTTAAATACCTGCCGCATAGGCTCCAGCAGGCAGCCCCAGCAAGTTGTCACGTGACACTGTCTCACCTTAACTGACTAGTGAAGGCGTTTAGTTTTAGCCCGTGCCTTTTCTAAACGACCGTCACCTGTCAGTCAGCTTGTCTCACTAATGATGTTATTTCCCGCCGGCATGTTATGACTTTCATGTCATTTTCGGTCTTCCCACTTCAGCCATATATAGAAGCAGGCTTTTTCAACCGCCTCCTGTACTCTCCTTATTAGTTTTCGCAGCTCCGAGCTAGAAAAAACAAATCTTCTTTTGAAAAGCGTTGTCATTTTCCTTTCAATGAAGCCTCTAGCCCCCACTGCCAGGTGATAATATTCGACATTCCATCCCTGTTCTCTGCATTCTTCGATTAGCTTTTCATACCTCTTCTCTTTTCGTTCCTCTGCATTGCTGATGTTCTCTTCCCAAGGTACTGTCAGTTCTAGTAAAATTTCTATTCACCGGTCTCTGTTCCATAGGACTAAATCTGGTCATTTTGTTGTTTTTGCAATAAGTATGCGAATCTGAGAGAAGAATATGTTGAATAAAATCATAATTAACTGATCTTCCTCTATTTTCTTTTACCCAGATGCAGGAACTTTTCTGCACCCCCTCCCTTGTATATGTATGTAAGTGTATATATATATATATATATATATATATATAGTATATATATATATATATATGTATATATATATATGACAAAATTAGAAAATGGAGAAACATACTTAAATCAATCAAACATCAACCATCAGATGATACCCAATCAATACTTTATTACACCATTACATGACAGTAAAGGCATTATACAAAATATATTATAAATATAATTAGACAAGGAAATAGAAATATAAAATATAAATATAATATGTAATTATATCATATCTGACAGCTGTTTCGGCAGTAAGGGCAAGCATGCCTCATTTAACCTATAAGCCATATATATAATATATATATATATATATAGTAGATCCCCAAAAATGAAGAACAAATACAAGAAAAAAATGACAATGCGTATATATGTATATATATATATATATATATATATATATATATATAATACACACACATACACATGAAGGGGTTTGAAAAGTTCCTGGCAAAAATCCTGGTTGAAAGCCCATCCTTCTGAGTTCTTTTACAGGGTTTAGAAAAACTGAAGGACAGCTGCAATAAGTGTGTGAATCTGAGAGAGGAATATGTTTAATAAAATCATTATTAACTGATCCTTTTGTATTTTCTTTTACCCAAAGCCAGGACTTTTCACTAACCCCTCATGTGCATGTGTGTATGTGTGAGTATGTGTGTGTGGCATGTGTGTATAGTAAATCCCCCAAATGCAGAACAACACAAGAAAAAGAAACGACAATGCATATATATATATATATATATATATATATACATACATACATACATACATACATACATACACACACACACACACACACACACACACACACACACACACCACACACACCACACACACAACACACACACACACACACACACATGAAAGGGTGCCGAAAAGTTCCTGGCAAAAGTCTTGGTTGGAGGCCCAACCTTCTGAGTTATTTTACACAGCTTTGAAAAACTGAAGGACCACTGCATTAAGTGTGTTAATCTGAGAGGAGAATATGTACAATAAAATCATAATTAACTGATCCTTCTGTGTTTTCTTTTTCCCTGCAAACCAGGAACTTTTTAGTACCCCCTCGTATGTGTTTGTCTTTCATTGCTTGACAACTAGTGCTTGATTATTTATCTTCTTGATTATCCAGTGAAAAAAAGAAACCGATGAAATAAGTACCAATAAGTACTAAACTTAATATATAAGTACCGGCATTTATTTGATCAGCTAAACTCTTCACGGTGATTCCATAATATAACTGCAGTCCAGTGACTGAAACAAATAAAGGAATAATAAAACGGTAAAAAAAAAGAGTGTAGCTAATTGGCAACTAATTACTTTCAAATTCAAGAGGGCTTTCGAGTTCCCGAATATGGTCGTTTTATTTCTGCTGTTCACTTAGCACAACAAATTGCTAAGAGAGTAAATCTTTGCATCTTCAGAAATGCCATTGAAGAGTCTCTTTCAAATATTTTATCTGCATTTGTCAAGTGCTTTAGCTAGAAGTTGTGTATTCTTACCAATGCAAGAAACATCTTATCTTCAAGTGCATTGCCTGGAAATAATGATGGAAGAAGAACTGAATTACAGACAATCATTTTGGATAAGGGCTTTTCTTTATGGCAGAAATCAGGAAGAATTCAGGCAGTAAAGAAGGAATCGTTGCCAGTGGTGACCAATAACCATGGTAACAATTTATAATGATTATCTTCAAGGACTTAGATTTTTTTTTTTTTTTTTTTACCTCCTACCCAGTTTCATTTGTATATGTTTCTTGGTCCTTGTGTTCACTTTAATATCAATTATCCAAAGTAAAACAGTTGTTGTCGATTGTTCCTTCTTGAGCCATGCTTGGCTCATAAGAGCCGGGTTTTCCCTGTTTCATTCACTCATAAACACACACATTGCCCAGTCTGAAATTCGAACCTGCGATCCCTCAACCACAAGTCCGCCGCTCTAACCACTTGGCCATGTGGCTCCACTAAAGTAAAGCAGTGAGCTGGCTGGATTGTTAGCACACCAGGTAAAATGCTTAGCACGATCACTTCCACACGGACCTCTACATCCATTGTAGACATGTGGATGGACCTCAGTTACTCTTTTACTCTTTTACTTGTTTCAGTCATTTAACTGTGGCCATGCTGGAGCACCGCCTTTAGTCGAGCAAATCGACCCCAGGACTTATTCTTTGTAAGCCTAGTACTTATTCTATCGGTCTCATTTGCCGAACCGCTAAGCTACAGGGACATAAACACACCAGCATCAGATCAGTTGTCAAGCGATGTTGGGGGGGAGGGACAAACACAGGCACACAAACATATGCACGCACACACACATATGTATATATATATATTATATATAATATATATATATTATATATATAATATCCTCCTGGCACCTCTGCAGGTGGCACGTAAAAAGCACCCACTACACTCGTGGAGTGGTTGGCGTTAGGAAGGGCATCCAGCTGTAGAAACACTGCCAGATCAGACTGGAGCCTGGTGCAGCCCTGGCTTCTCAGACCCCGGTCGAACCGTCCAACCCGTGCTAGCGCGGAAAACGGACGTTAAACGATGATGATGATGATGATATATATATATAATATATATATACATATATACGACAGGCTTCTTTCAGTTTCCATCTACCAAATCCACTCACAAGGCTTAAGTCAGCCTGAGGCTATAGTAGAAGACACTTGCCCAAGGTGGCATGCAGTGGGACTGAACCTGGAACCATGTGGTTGGTAAGCAACCATATTTTTTACCAAAACCCTCCTACCAGAATCTCTGTTGACAAATCAACATCGTCAACAACAACTGTAGAGGCCCACATAGAAGTGACAGCCTCAGCTGGAGTCACTGCATTGGATGGAGAGTTGCGTGAAGGTATTGCTTTTGTGCTATTTGCTCTTTTCCTTCACCATTAAGCCTCAGCATCTCTATGCTTTACTTTTGAAAGTGGACACTAAACGATGATGATGATTATGATGATGATGATGATGATGATATTGATGATGAGCATATATGCCCACTACCCATTTTTGATCTTTGATCTCTTTGTTTGTTTACATCTGACATAGGAGTGGCTGTGTGGTAAGTAGCTTGCTTACGAACTACAATGGTTTCGGGTTCAGTCCCACTGCGTGGCACCTTGGGCAAGTGTCTTCTACTATAGTCGCAGGCCGACCAAAGTCTTGTGAGTGGATTTGGTAGACAGAAACTGAAAGAAGCCCGTTGTATATATATATATATATATATGTGTGTGTGTGTGTGTGTGTGTGTGGCTGTGGTAAGTGGCTTGCTTATGAATCACATGGTTTCAGGTTCAATCCTGCTGCATGGCACCTTGGGCAAGTGTCTTCTACTATAGCCGCAGGTCGACCAAAGCCTTGAGTGGATTTGATAGACAGAAACTGAAAGAAGCCACAGCACTTTGGCAGAAATGTTAACACGCTGGGTGAAATGCTTATTGGTATTTTGTCTGCTGCTACCTCCTGTGTTCAAATTCCGCCAAGGTTGACTTTGCCTTTCATCCTTTCGGGGTCGATAAATTTAGTACTGGTTATACACTGGGGTCGATGTAATCAACTTAATCTTGTTGTCTGTCCTTGTTTGTCCCATCTATGTTTAACCCCTTGTGGGCAATTAAGAAATAGGAAACCGAAAGAAGCCTGTCATATATATGTATATATATATGTATATATATATATGTATATGTATATGTATATGTGTGTATATGTTTGAGTCTCTGTGTTTGTCCCCCCAACATTGCTTGACAACCGATGGTGGTGTGTTTACGTCCCTGGGGTCAATTTGCTCGATCAACTAAAATGCTCCAGCATGGCCACAATCAAATAAATGACTGAAACAGGTAAAAGTGTAAAAGAGGGAAGAGTACACCAATTTCTCATAACAAAATTCGGTGCTGGCTATAATTTCTGTAGAAAATCTGCAGAGATAACCTTAACATGTGATGTAAGAGCACTGCTAACACAGTAGAACAAGGTATAGACTTATAAAAACATTTAATATATTTCGTAGTATATTACAGTTGCATGACAAAATACCGTGTCCTGACACGTCATTAATAAGTGAACTTCTGTGTAGTTCTACCCTACTGTGTTAGTGATCACCTGTAGCTTTTAAGGTTTAAAGTCAGTTATTTCATTGCTTCTCTTGCATACGTCTTTAAAACGAAGATGGAGCTGCCCTTTAGTTGTTTTTTCATTTTTGTTTTAGTTTTTGTTTTGTTGGAGACCACAGCAAATCTTTTGAGGACCATTCCATATGTCATGCAGTGCACATGGGCCTGGCCAATAGGGATGTTATTCATCATCTACACCGTCATCGTTATCATCTCCTTCAACACCACCAACACCAACACCACCACTAGTCCTCAGTCAAACTGTCCAACCCATGCCAGCATGGAAAGCAGATGTTAAACGATGATGATGATGATATATATATATTTATATATTTATGTGCGTGTGTGTATGTGTATATATATATATGTATGTATGTATGTATGTATGTATGTATATATGTATGTATGTATGTATATATTTATGTGCATGTGTCTGTGTGTCTGTATTTGTCCCCTCATCACTGCTTGACAGCTGCTGTTGGTGTGTTTACATGTCTGTAACTTAGTGGTTCAGCAAAAGAGACCAAAGTCCCAGGGTTGATTTGTTCAACTAAAATCCTTCAAGGTGGTGCTCCAGCATGGCCGTAGTCAAATAAATGAAACAAATAAAAGAATAAACACTGAAATCAAATTGTTTTGCTAAAACTCTTCAAAGCAGAGCCCCAGCATGGCCACAGCCCATTAACTGAAACAAATAAAAATATAAGAAATAATATCGACTCCACAATTATTTCCCCCACCCCACCCGCCGCCTACTCCCTCCCCACCTCTTTCCCTCCTCCTTATCTCCCCCTCTATCCCACCCCATCATGTTTATCTCAAAGGCATTACTAGATCATTGAGGTGGGTGAGTGCACTTTACAGGTAGTTCTTTACTCTAAATTTTTAGAACAGTCTAGATAAGAGGCAGCCACCCTTCCTCTTCCATACACCTCCTTTATGAAATATGTTAATTTATGGCAGGTAACTTTAAGAGAATTTTTGGTGATTTATACTTTACAAACAGGTGAAGTGAGTCAATCTAGCGTAACGTGTTCACCCCCCAGAAGCTTGATAAAACACCTGTGGCAGGATTGAAGTTTTGAAGTAAGATTTGGTAGACCAATACTTTATGGAACTGAAACACTGCAGTCTATGACTATAGCAATATTTCTTTTCTGTTAAGGCAGTGAGCTGATAGAAACGTTAGCAAGCCGGGCGAAATGCCAAGCGGTATTTTGTCTGCCATTATGTTCTGAGTTCAAATTCCGCCGAGATCGACTTTGCCTTTCATCCTTTCGGGGTCGATTAAATAAGTACTAGTTATGCACTGGGGTCGATATAATCGACTTAATCCGTTTGTCTGTCCTTGTTTGTCCCCTCTGTGTTTGGCCCCTTGTGGATAGTAAAGAAATAGGTATTTTGTCTACCATTACGTTCTGAGTTCAAATTCCGCCGAGATCGACTTTGCCTTTCATCCTTTCGGGGGTCGATAAATTAAGTACCAGTGAATCGCTGAGGTCGATATAATCGACTTAATCCCCTTGTTTGTCCCCTCTATGTTTGGCCCCTTGTGGGCAATAAAAAAATAAATATTTCTTTTCTGTTTTTTTACTTTGTTGGGTGACTTGCCAGATATGTCGATCAAATGACGAGGCATAAACATCTGGCCTGGATTTGAGCCATACTGGTCTTTTCTTAGCTGAAATATCTTATCTATGCATGTCAGATGATAGCAGTAGTTCACTAACTGAACTGGTTGATCCTGATCACTGACAGTTTGTTGTCTTGTCATCTTCTCAGCATTTAATGATATTTGCCATTGACTCAAACATCTGACTTGGTTTTTAGTCACATTGGTCGTACACTAACTGAAATATCTCACCTCTGCATTCCATAATTACACTTGATAACAGTTGTTTGTTAACTGAACTGGTTGATACTAGCCATTGACAGTTTCTTGTCTGTTCATCTTCTCAGCATCTAGTGATATTCACCATTGATTTGAACATCTGACTTAGGTTTTAGCTACATTGGTCTTTTTCTAATTGAAATATTTCATCTGCATATGTCCCACAGCTACAGATGGTAGCATTAGCTCACCACTAACTGAACTGGTTGATCTTGGCCACTGACAGTTTCTTGTCCATTCATCTGCTCAGCATTTAGTGACATTCACCATTGACTTGAATATCTGGCTTGGTTTTAGTTACATTTGTCTTTTCTTAGCAAAAATATCTCACCTCTGCATGCTATGATTACAGTTGATAACACTTGTTTGTTAACTGGACTGGTTGACTGTGGCTGTTGACAGTTTCTTGTCCATTCATCTGTTCAGCATCTAGCGATATTCACCACTGATTTGAATATCTGGCTTAGGTTTTAGTTACAGTTGATAACAGTAGTTTGTTAACTGGACTGGTTGACTCTGGTTGTTGATTGTTGTCAGATCATCTGCTCAGCATCTGGTGATATTCACCACTGACACAATAAAATTCCTTTGCCAGAATAGTAAAATTAATTTACATCCAAATATACTACACTGCACCCTATGAATTCAATATACCCTGGCTCAAGTGATTACATGCTATTTAAGCCCATGGCTGGGACCCTGGTAGGTACTACCACTCCAGGTCAGAGTAGACCTAGAAGCAACAGCAAAATAAAAGTAGCTGAAAGGTGGGAATTGAAACACAAGTTTGGACTTGGTTCACTGGGAAGCTTACATCTGTTCTAGGAAACCAAGCCCAGATATAGGGGGGGGGAAGGTGAGTGGTGGGGGAGATTGATTTCTTGCATTGAGCACAAAGATGTGAGTTAGGTAAAAATATCGATTTTCTGTGTGTGTGTGGTGGGGGGGGGGTGGCAAGGGACAATATGGTGAGGAAATAAAGAAGACATTGATTTCTTGTGGGACAAAAAAAGATTGATGAGGTATTGATATTTTTTGTGGGACAAGTTGGTGGAAGATGTGGAGAAGAAGGAGGGATATTGATTACTTACATTGGCACCAAAGCACAAATCTATTGAAGAAATGTATCAGTGACCGCCACCCTTATATATGACCGGTATGTATTTCATTGTCTCTACCTCCCTAAAGACAATATTAACCACAGTAGAAATAGAAGGGAAAGGCATGTAAAAGCACCCACTACACTCTTGGAGTGGTTGGTATTAGGAAGGGCATCCAGCTGTATAAACTCTACCAGATCAAGATTGGGTCCTGGTGCAGCCATCTGGTTTGCTAGTCCTCAGTCAAATCGTCCAACCCATGCTAGCATGGAAAGCGGACGTTAAACGATGATGATGATGATGAGTAGAACTTTAATTCAGTTTATGGGAAGATGAGGCGAAATATTCAATTACTTGCAGGAAATTCTTCTCTCTGTCAACTTTCTTTCTCTTGATTCGGGTTGCAGTTATATTAAAGTGTGTGAAAATCTATCATTACTGTATTTCTGTTAAAATGTATCACCTTTATTCCAATTAATTTTGAAGATAGCAAACAGTTTAGTGAAATAAACTTAGTCATTAAAAAGCTGGTGTTTGAAACATACAACATGAAATTTTGGTGGAAAATGTTTTTCATTTAGACCAATTTAATTCTTTCATTACCATACTTCTGTTGAAATAGCACACTGTCTTTGTTTCAATTTTATTTTGAAAATAAGGAAGAATTTAATAAAGAGAGATAACAAGGTAATACCATTAGTAGGATCGTGAAAGGGGGTGTCGGAGAGAAACAGGGGATGCTATGCTAAGAGAAGTAAGGCTAAGTTAGGAGGAACAAAGAGGCAGGTAGAAGGAAGTGATTATTGAGAAATTAGCAATTAGTGATGGGGAAAACCAGAAGCTAAGAATGAAAAATGGCAGAATTGAAAAATGAAGTAAAAATGACGAAATATGTAGAAAAATGACAAAATGAAAAGATGACGAGAATCTGAGGTAGTGTGAAAGGTTTTATTAGATTACATGAACAGGGAACAGTGAGGTGGAGGCCCTTGGTTTGAACAGGTAGAAGGAAGTGATTAATAAGCTGTTGCTCGGAACATAAATTAGCATGAGGTTATTTCTTGGATCACTTTAAAACAAGAAATTTGTATCATAGACAAAGCTGTGTCACCATTATTTTTACTATAATTATTTCCATTTCACTTCTCAGCACACTTGATTTCATTAACTGGTTAATTCTGCAAGAGCAGACAGCAACCTGTCATCAGGTTGGTATCGAAACTGTTAAGGCAAACAAGCTAATCGCTTGGCTCTTTGCATTTTTTCCCCCTGGCTATTACATTCATGATTCAACATGTGATAACTATTGTCACACATTAGTACCCACATTGTTGCTAAATGATGGATGGGAATATTTTGCTCCTACAAACATCGTTTATGATTGGTCTATCCATTTTAATCTTGTGAGAGTGAGAGATAAAATTATATTATATATTTACTTATTTCAAAGTAATAAGATTTAGTCATCATGGGCCCAGGCCATGTCTAACCACTTGGAAAAGACATTTAAAACTGTTTCATGTGAGTCATTCATTGGGCACCATAGCCCATTTGAAGAGTTATTCTTTACAGAGATATATCTGGGAGTAGGTGGTTTTTCTGATATTTGTTGGAGATATTCATCCAGGAACTGTTTAAATGTTAGGGGATCTTCTTCTGTTATGTGTCTTGGTATGATGTTAAAGGGAGCAGGGCCAGTAGAGGGGAAGCAGTTCTATCTTAATGTTGTGATGCAGTGTGAATATGACTTTTGTAGAGGACGGATAGCACAGGAACCTTCGGTGAATAATAATTTTGTTCACTGACAGAATTCTGTGCTGCATAATAATTTCTTTTTAATTAAATCTTGCAAGAAGTCAATAATTCTAGAGGAAGGTGTGTGTGTGTGTGTGTGTACGAGATTGTAGTTTATGCACATCCACAAATTAGCAAGCATGTCGCTCAAATTTTAGGAAGACATTCATCAACATCCTATCTGGGTTTTGTCAACTTATTTTTTCCCCCGAGGCACCTGCGGATAGCATAAAATTCTATTTTCAACCATAGCTTTCAGCCATAAAAAATATCAGCCATAACTTTTTTGACGGCGTCTAACAAAAAAAAAAACAAGATAAAGAAAAGTGGAAGAAGGAGGCAGAGATTTTCACGGGAAAGACAAAGTGAGAGAGAGAGAGAGAGAGAAAGTGACGACGTTGATAAAAATCTATTTTCAGCCTTAGCTTTTTGACGGCATCAAACAACCAAAAAAAAAAAAACGATAAAGAATAGTGGAAGAGGGGCAGAGAGTTTCATGGGAAAGACAAAGTGACAGAGCGAGAGAGAGAGAAAGTGACGACGTTCATAAAAATAAAATGTAAAATGTTTTGTTTTTTGTTTTTGAAAGACACTATATTTTATCATCATAATGTATATACTTTCTCACACAACAATTACAATATATTTATTTTAAATCATTTATTTATTTTAAATCGTTCATCTTTCTCCCCCTCTCTCTCACACACCATAGGATTGGTTAAAATTCGAAAAATTACACTACGTTAAATTTACAAATTACAATTTTCTCAAGAAAGCCAAGAGAAAAAAAAAGTTTTATTTTGACACATTCTGCCAGTATACGAAGTTTAAAAGTGTTTAGTTAACTAGAAATTGTGTTGAAAACTGCCGTTCTAAAGGAAATGATCCTATTTATATTATATATGCGATGGGTACACGAATGCCCCCCCCCTTTGCCAACCTAGTCATAGGATATCTAGAGATCAGTCTGTATCGCAAGGTTCTAGAAAGATATGGCAACCCTTTCTCCATCTACATAGAAAACAACTGGAAGAGATATCTAGATGACTGTTTCATTCTTTGGCATAAAAATATAGAAAACCTCATAGAATTCCAGGAAATGTTAAACGGACTGGACGTAAACATCCAATTCACGATGGAATATAGCCAGCAACAACTCCCCTTCCTAGATATCCTCATTAAGAAAGCCAATAATACAATAGAAACAGACATATATTATAAGCCTACAGACTCTAAGCAATACCTTCCATTCAATTCATGCCACCCTAGACACACCAGGATGAATATCCCCTTCAATCTAGCAAAAAGGATATGCACTATAGTCTCTAACGCAAACACCAGAGACACACGACTACAAGAACTAAAAGATACCCTTGTCACCAGGAACTATCCACCTTCACTAATTGACAAGTGCATTCAACGTGCCCTTCAACTTAACATCAAGGAACTGAGACATCCCAAATCAAAGAAAAACTTACAACCAAAAGCCTTACCATACATCTCCACACACAACCCCCTCAATAACGAAGCCTTCAGCACCATCCTCCACAACATACCCCTCTTAAAAAAAGACCACAGAATGAACACAATCCTCCAAACACACACGATCATAAAAAGCAAGAGACAGCCTAAATCCATGAAAAGTCTTCTAACACAAGCCCGAATACACTCTTCAACACAGAAGCCGACAGTAAAAAAATGTGGAAGACCCAATTGCGGGATATGCGACTATCTAATTGAGGGATCAGTGTTCTCCTTCAAACAGGGACAACGGTTCACAGTGAAAAGCAACTTCACATGTGCTTCGGAGAACCTAATATACTCACTAACCTGCTCCGGGTGTCAAGAGCAGTACATAGGCCAAACGAAAAATGGTTTGCGTATACGAATGGCCCTGCACAGATCCCAGATAAAAATTCCCCAAAACAGAAAAATAGCTTTTAGCCAACACATAGATACTTGCGCCAACAAAAAAACACCAAGCTTCAGGATTTTCCCCCTCTATCAATTTAGGGACGATACAACCTGGATACAACGAATAAGTAAAGAAAATCTCTTTATTAGAAAATACAGACCACTTCTTAACGGGTCTACGACAAACAATTAATATACCTCAACTTTAGAATAAAAGAAATATATACACACAAATATTACATTCCAAAGAATCCATTACTAACTTTCACCCATTCATATTCTCCCTTCTCGGTTTTTTCTTCTTCTTTTTCTTCTTCTTCCTCTTCTTCTTCTTCATCATTATCGTCATCATCATCGTCGTCGTCATCATCACCACCATCATCATCATCTTCTCCTTCTCCTTCTTCTTCTTCATCATCATCGTCATCAACATCGTCACCTTCTCCTGCTTCTTCTTCTTCTTCTTCTTCTTCTTCTTCTTCTTCTTCTTCTTCTTCTTCTTCTTCACCCTCCACCTCTTAACTTTGTCTCTTCTTCTTCTTCACCTTCCACCTCTTAACTTTATCACTAATACTTTTTCAGTATAACACCTACGCAAATTCCATAAACAAGCCTATTAATAGAAACATTATCCTGAATTAAACTGAGACTGCCAGTCGCCACTGACCATTCAAAATACGACCATCAGGGCACTCCCAGATTTTCCCACCCCCTTTTCACCACATCAGCATTCTTCTTCTTCATCTACCCTACCAAGAACTCACAACACACAAGTGCAAACAAGGGAGTCAGAGAAAAGCAGAATGCCACTTATATCTGAACACTACTATAGAAATATTCCCTTAAAAAAACTTTTCTTCTAATTTTTCTAAATTTAATTTTTTAATTATTTAATCGTTACAGTTGAAAAGGTCTCAAAATGACCGAAACCGGTACTGAAATGTTCACTATAAAATTATTATAGCATTTTCTATTTTGTCTTATTTTTACATATATATATATATATATATATAATATAACCAATTTCAACGGATTTCGCCCAAATTTGACGTCGATATTACTTAGTTTGGTTTGAAATAAAGAACTTGATTAGCTTAATAATCGTAACTTAATCCCTGGCAACGCCGGGTTATACTGCTAGTCATTATTATTGCTGCCATACTGAGAAAAATGCACAGAGCTGGGATTCCGTAAGTTTTTAGTATTTCATCAATTGTTTCGGCAGATTAAAAGCCGTCCAGTCTAATATTTTATTGTGACTCTATTTGCTAACATTGTCTGGATCGCAATGGTAATATTTCTGCACAATTCCACCCCCTTTTTGTAGGTTGTAATTCTGAAGTATTTATTTTATATTTGTCTTTAAAACAAGAATTTGTAAAATTATCAATTTAAAAAAAAAAAAAAAGGCGGGAAAACGACAAAATAATCGAACAGCGTTCAGTCGACCCAGTTTTAACTCCCGAAAGTAGCCACGGCTGAAGTTAAAATTAATTTATCGACACAAAGAAATACAATTTCGTCCTGTTGCTATGACGACAGAAACAGTAGCAAAGATACTAGCAGCAGCAACAACAAAAACAAAAACAACAACAAGAGTAAGGACAATGTGTACAGCAGCAGCAGCAGCAATAGCGGCAGCAGCACAAACTGCAGAAACGACAATAGTAGCAACATCAGCAACAACAACAACAACAACAAGATAACAAAACTGTATGGAAGACAACCATGACAACAGCAACAATAACATGAGCTGCTGATCTCGATGCTGGAGTCGGTGGAGATTAAGCGTGCATTCTGCACCGAAATAAGAGGGTTTCTCTCAGTGTATCTACCACAGAACACCCATGTTTAAGTGGGGACAGATATTACCTCGGATCTTTTCCTTTTGATAGCCAGATTTCAACACAATTTCTAGTTAACTAAACACTTTTAAACTTCGTATACTGGTGGAATGTGTCAAAGTAAAACATTTTTTTCTCTTGGCTTTCTTGAGAAAATTGTAATTTGCAGGTTTAGCGTGGTTTGATTTTTCGAATTTTAACCAATCCTACGCCCTCTATTGAGCTGGAATCATTTGCTGCGTCTAAAACTGAGACAACATCCTGTCACTAATCCTAACCCTCACCCTAACCCTAAATTTAGCCTTTCGTTTTTTTTTCTTAATTGTTAAATTAATTTAAGGATAACAATTAAGAAAAAAAACGAATGACTAAAACGAAAGCAATGGAAAATAATTTTAAATTACAATTTTCTCAAGAAAGCCAAGAGAAAAAAATGTTTTATTTTGACACATTCTTCCAGTATACGAAGTTTAAAAGTGTTTAGTTAACTAGAAATTGTTGAAAACTGCCGTTCAAAAGGAAAAGATCCATTACGTCTTCATATTGATACTGCCTCTGTCACATATATATTCTAAAAACATTCGGGCAATGTCGTTGCCAGTGCTGCTGGACTGGCACCTGTGCAGGTGGCACATAAAAAGCACCATTTGTATGTAGTGGCCGTTGCCAGTACCGCCTGACTGGCCCTCGTGCTGGTAGCATGTGAAAAGCACCCACTACACTCTCGGAGTGGTTGGCGTTAGGAAGGGCATCAAGCTGTAGAAACTTCTACCAGATCAAGATTGGAGCCTGGTGCAGCCATCTGGTTTGCCAGACCTCATTCGAATCGTCCAACCCATGCTAGCATGGAAAGCGGACGTTAACTGATAATGATAGTGAAGATCTACCATGACGGTTTCCCTGCAGTTGTCAAATTGTAGTTACTGAAAGAAACATCAATTGATTTGAGTTCATTGGTCTTGGGTGAAGTCCTGGTGTTGATCTAATTGATTGAACCACCACTCTATTCTTGACATTTTGGCCTTTTTGTTTCTATGGTTTGATCTATGGCTGTGTTGTAAGAACTTTGCTTCTCAACCTCATAGTTATGGGTTCAGTTCCACTGCATAGTACTGCATGGCCCAGTGGTTAGGGCAGCGAACTCGCGGTCGTAGGATCGAGGTTTCGATTCCCAGACCAGGCGTTGTGAGTGTTTATTGAGCGAAAACACCTAAAAGCTCCACGAGGCTCCGGCAGGGGATGGTGGTGATCCCTGCTGTACTCTTTCACACCACATTTCTCTCACTCTTACTTCTGTTTCTGTTGTACCTGTATTTCAAAGGGCCGGCCTTGTCACTCTCTGTGTCACGCTGAATATCCCCGAGAACTACGTTAGGGTACACGTGTCTGTGGAGTGCTCAGCCACTTACACGTTAATTTCACGAGCAGGCTGTTCCGTTGATCGGATCAACTGGAACCCTCGTCGTCGGAACCGACGGAGTGCTTCCACACTGTGGGTGAGTGTCTTTTGCTATAACCCTGGGCTAACCAAAGCTTTCAGATGAATCTGGTGGACAGAAACTGAAACACTTGAAGTGAAAGAGTGGTTTTGAACCTGGTGACCACCTACCTGAAATGGTAGATAGATTGTTTACATTGTTGTTGCTTTGTTTTATATAAGCTATTCCAAGTGGTAACATGTTCTTGCATAGCAAGTGATTTGATCTGAGATCGTGTGCTGAAACGAAAACAATTGCAGCTTGGAAGGTGTTTGTAAGCCATTTAAGAAACACACAAAACCCGTTAAATTCACTTCAACATTTAAGTTTAATTTGTCAAAATATTTTCGTCGCTATAAGACCGCGACCTGTTCACTGAAAAAAATACGTGCTGCATCTCATGTCCAATGTTTTACTATTTGGGGTTATTTCTGAATAACAATGATGTAATATAGGGAAAGGAAACCAGAATCTGAGAACTAGGGTTCTGCTAAATTTATATTTTAATTTTGAAAGAGTTTCAAGAGAATCAGGTATTTTCAGGTCAACAACGTTTTTTTTTTTGTTTTTTTTCTATTGTTTTTGGATATGGTCAGTTTTTTATAGTTCTGATACTTTTGGATTTCCTGGAATTTGGCCAAGGATGAAAGGCCAAGT
>NW_021833621.1:0-12500 GCF_006345805.1 Octopus sinensis | reverse complement strand
CTTGCAATCAGTTAAGCTAGCATGGAAAACGGACGTTAAACAATGATGATAATGATGATGATGATGATGATGATAAATTCTTTTTTGGACCAGTGGATCTCAAAGAACATACATACAAGCTATAAATAACAGCAATGTGAATGTCGGATTGAAAAACTTTTTTGGGTAGAAAATGTCAAAGGCATCCAAAAGGGATTTTCAATTCAATATTTATCCTGAGATTATTTATAGCTATATGTGCATCAAGGGCCAGTTTACCAAAAATAAAAAAAATGGTTTTGTATTCTCTTGAAAATTAATAATTCTCATGGTCATAATCATCATTGTCATTGTCATCAGCACTGTCATCATCATCGTCGTCATCACCATGATCATCAACATTATCATCATCATTGTCATCATCATCACCATGATCATCATCATTGTCACCATCTTCATCATTGTCATCAATATCATCATTGTCATCATCTTCATCATTGTCACTATCTTCATCATTGTCATCAATATCATCATTGTCACTATCTTCATCATTGTCATCAATATCATCATTGTCACCATCTTCATCATTGTCATCAATATCATCATTGTCATCATCTTCATCATTGTCACTATCTTCATCATTGTCATCAATATCATCATTGTCACTATCTTCATCATTGTCATCAATATCATCATTGTCATCATCTTCATCATTGTCACTATCTTCATCATTGTCATCAATATCATCATTGTCACTATCTTCATCATTGTCATCAATATCATCATTGTCACTATCTTCATCATTGTCATCAATATCATCATTGTCATCATCTTCATCATTGTCACTATCTTCATCATTGTCATCAATATCATCATGTCACTATCTTCATCATGTCATCAATATCATCATTGTCACCATCTTCATCATTGTCATCAATATCATCATTGTCATCATCTTCATCATTGTCCCTATCTTCATCATTGTCATCAATATCATCATTGTCACTATCTTCATCATTGTCATCAATATCATCATTGTCATCATCTTCATCATTGTCACTATCTTCATCACTGTCATCAATATCATCATTGTCATCATCTTCATCATTGTCATCATCTTCATCATTGTCATCAATATCATCATTGTCATCATCATCATCATCAATATCATCATTGTCATCATCATCATCGTTGCCGTCGTCGTCATCGTTGTCATCACCATCATCATCGTCATCGTTGTCATTTAACCTTTAGCATACTGTAGGTGCATCATATCACCGTATGAGTTTTCTCCCCTGTAGTAACAGGGCAGTGGCAAGAGAAACAATTCTAGATAAAATGTATTGCCTTAAATGTTGACGTCTGTTTTCCATGCTGGCATGGGTGGAAAGTTTTGATAAGCTTCACCAGGTTCCATTTGTCTGCTTCAGCATAGTTTCTACAGCTTGATGCTCTTCCTAATGCCAACTGCTTTACATCGTGCATATATATTGATGTGAAGAGTGGGTGGAGGATAAGTTAATTCAAGCAATTATACCCGTTAGAAATCTGCATTTGACCTGCTGGAAATAGCATCCATAAAAAAAGGGACACATTAAGTTATGTAGTCATTTGATGTGACCCTAAAAAGAATGAAAAATTAAAAAATAATGTTGAGATGGTTAAAATTGGAATTGATTTTGATTGTGTAATTTAAGTTCTGTGTGTGTGTGTGTGTGTGTGTGTGTGTGTGTGTGTGATTGAGAAGGATGACCTTGAGGGAAAGGGATAAATAACAACATGGATAATATCAAGAAAAACAAGTACATCAATGAAGTACAATAACAACAACAACAACAAGTACATCATTGATTTAACAACATTGTTATCAACAACCACTACAGTAAAAAAAAGAGAGCAACATTACCACATGAAACAATCATATCATCATCGTTGTCGTCATCGTCATCATCACTGTTATCATCACCACTATCATCATCACCATCAATAACAGCAATAACTGAAACTACAGCCACAACAACAACAACAGCAGTAACAACAATAACAAACACAATAAAACGAGGTGGTATCAAAAAGTTCCAGGACTTAAGGTTTAATAGAAAATAACTTAATTTACCTAAGTTCTAACATCATCTCCTTTGAAATAGTCACCTTGTGTAGTAATCCACTGGTCCCAGCATTTTTGTCACTCTTGGAATCTGGCCTGGAAGTCATTTTCCATAAGCGGGTTGAAGACCTTCTACAATTTGCTCTGGATCTCAACAGTGCTGTTAAAATGGCAACATTTGAGCAGCATTTTCATCTTGGGGAAGAAATGGAAATCTGCAGGTGCTAAATCTGGTGAACAGGGTGGGTGTGAAAGTGATACCACATTGTTTTTGGTAAGAAACTCACATGTGAGGAGAGTTTGGTGACAGGGTGCATTGTCATCATGAAGAATCCAATTCTTTGTGCTCCACAGATTTGGCTGCTTTTGTTGAATGTCCTCCCTCAAACACTTCAAAATGTTGTAGAAGAAATCTAATTGACGATCTAGTCCTGGTGGGGGGTGGGGGATGAATTCTCAATGTACAATACTGTAGATGTTAGAAAAAATGATGAGCACACTCTTGATAGATCTGCAGTTCTGTCTTTCCTCCTTCGGTCAAGGAGATGAAGGGCTCTTTCATGGTGATGACCGCTGCTTTGTCTCAGGGTCGTACCCTTAGACTGAACTTTCATCACCATTGATGGTCCTTGACATGAAGGATGGGTCATCAGCGGCATGCTTACAGAGATCTTGACAGACTTTGAAACGATGTTCTTTCTGCTCAGTGGTCAGCAGACATGGCCAAACTTGGCAGAAACATACCACATGTTCTATTCAGACATTAGGATTGCCTGCACAGACCCATACGACAGACCAACAATATCGGCAATGCCATTGATTGTCCTCCAACTATCCTCGTGCATAAGGTGATGAATTATCTCCACATTTCCAAGACTGGCGCTTCTGGCTGGTCTTCCAGATCGCTCATCATCTTCCACAGACATTCTTCCAATTTTGAAGCATCAGAGCCACTCAAAACTTTACATCCAACCCATTGCTGTTTTTGTCCTAAGCTGGCCAAAGCATGCTCAATGTCCCTGTAGCAGACTTCCCAAGTTTAACTCATAATTTCATGTTTACTCTTTGTTCGTGTCCATGACAAAATCACAGACTACAGCAGACACATGATCACAAAATTACAAATTTCACAACTTGTGAAATAAACATAGTGATGTCACTCAGCACGCTGCCTCATGAAGGTCACTGCTAACTCTCAATGCACATGCAACCATGTGCTGCCATCTGTTGGCGTGCTACAGAACTAGTCCAGGAACTTTCTGATATCACTTTGTAACAAAAGGTATAACAGAAATGACTAACAAGGTGTTGAACTGGCAGAATCGTTAGCACGCCGGGTGAAATGCTTAGCGGTATTTTGTCTGCCGTTACGTTTTGAGATCAAATTTCGCCATGGTCGACTTTGCCTTTCATCCTTTCAGGGTCGATAAATTAAGTACCAGTTACGCATTGTGGGGTCGATGTAATCAACTTAATCCTTTTGTCTGTCCCCGCTATGTTTAGCCCCATGTGGGTAATAAAGAAATACAAAATGACTAACAAGAATAACAATAACAAGAACAACAACAGCAGCATCAGCAACAGTAACAACAACAACAACCACAACCACAACAATAACATGATCAATAACAAAAACGACAATAACCATGACAACAACAACAACAGCAGCAGCAGCAGTAACAACAACAACAACTACCACAGCAATGACAACACCAACAAAAACAACAGTAAGAGAAATTACAAAAATGACAACAACAACAACTACAACCACAGCAACAACAATAATAGCAAACAAAAAACAACAACAGCCTGTTGCCTTGTGGTGATTAGAAAACCACTGCATTTGTTGTAATAAATTTCTGGAGGCCCACCATAACATCCCTGTAACATTATCACTTAGTCACTTCTGCTTTATTAGGTATTCATGTAACATTATCGCTTGGTCACTCCTACCTTATTAGCTATTTATGTAAACAGTCATGGTGGCCGTGGTGGGCATGGGAATGGAGAGGAAGATTGTTTGGTTTCACTGCATTGAAAACACTTTGTTACTATGGTACATAAATGCATACACAAATAAATATACACATGCTTATATAGAAACATGCACTTTTGTATATATATATATATATATGTATGTATGTATGTATGTATGTATGTATATATATATATATATATATATATATGCATATATATATATATATATGTTTGTATATATACATGCATCTGTACACACTCACTTATGTATGAATGCATATGTATTTACATACATACACACACACACACACACACATACACAATATATTGGGTCATCCCATAAATAATGCATTTTTTTCAATTGCATGAACTAAAAGTCGGAGGAAGAATGGGATTAACTACCTGCATCAACTTGCTATAAAAGCAGGTAGCAATATTACCTTTTTTTCTTATTCTTATTGTAAGTTTTGAAGAGTGCAGTTCGATTTTAACAGTTATTTTTTTTCAAAGCTATAATGGAAGTGACAAAGGAGCATATTTGGCATATTCTGCTTTATGAGTTCAATAAAGGCAACGAGGCAAAAGAAAGTGCAAGGAATATTAACGAAGTATATGGGGATCGGAGAATAAGCATAAGCCAGTGTCAATGGTGGCTCCAGATATTCTGAGCCGAATTTCTACAGCATAGGAGTTGAGCCTTGTCCTGGAAGGTCTGTAGAGCTTGACGAGAATGTCCTGCAAACCTTGGTGGAACAAAATCCCATCATAATTGTTGAGGAACTAGCAGAGAAGCTTGGATTTACTCATTCAACCATTCATCAACACCTGTGTGCCATCAGAAAAATCAGCAAATTGGGTCAATGGGTTCCTCACAAACTTTCTGTGTCTAATCATACACAGAGAGTGAATGTGTGCTCTTCTTTGCTTCACATCTCACGAATGACCTTTTTGGGGGACAGCAGCAGCAGCAGTAGTAGTAGTAGTGGTAGTAGTGGTAGTAGTAGTAGTAGTAGTAGTAGTAGTAGTAGCAGCAGCAGTAGTAGTAGCAGCAGCAGTAGTAGTAGTGGTGGTGGCCTTGTGGTCAGTTTGTTGCACTTGTGATTGCTAGATCATGATTTCAGTCCCTAGACAGGGTGTAGTGCATTGTGTGTTGTTCTTGAGCGAAAGTAAACTTCATATCTACTCACGTTGCTCTGCAATCACTTCGACACCTGGACGCATATGGCACACCTGTGTGCACCTGTTCCAGACAACATCGATTCGATGGAGCGAGATTGAGCTAATGTACAAGCAGCACGTAAATTCGATCACAATAAACAAAATCATTTGTGCAACTCGTTCGGCAAAAAGCTGAACTCTCAGCTCAGCTCATACGTCATCTGTGACAGGAGACTCCTTTTTTTCTTTTAGTAATAGTAGTAGTAATAGCAACAGCAGCAGAATGAATAGTAGTAGTAGTAGTATTAATAGGCCTATTCATCTGTTTTCCTGGTGGGTTTCACTAACTATTAGTCGCTAATTTATCTACAGGATGTTTCAAGCCTTTGTTGCACTATTATATTGTTCATTTCTTTTCTTTTCTGATTTTTTATTATTTTTATTATCTCTCTTGTGGAAAGTATATTATCTAATTTATCTTGTATTCATATATTTTTTTGTTTCTATGTCTGTTTAGTTATTTATTTATTTATATTATGAAGAGAATATAATCCATGTGTGGACAAGTTTTACGGATTATTAACTCGGATAGGTAAGATAATATTTGTGTGCGTCTGTGCATGAATGTTTATATATATATATATATATATATATATATTATATATTATATATATAATATATATATATATATATATATATTATATATATATATATATATAATATATATATATTTTATATATAATATTAATATATATATATATATATATATAATATATATATACATACACTTTATTTAAAGCGCAGCAAAAAATTCAACAAAATCTGTTACTCTGAGTTTCTCGTTGCCGTTCATCAGACAGTTTTTGCTAGAATTCTAGCAAAAACTGTCTGATGAACGGCAACGAGAAACTCAGAGTAACAGATTTGTTGAATTTTCTGCTGCTTAAAATAAGCATATTACTCTACCACTGGTATTTGAGTACTCTTTTTTCCACCTTGTTTCACATTTATGTGTTTACTCTGGTATATATATATATATATATATATATATATATTGGCTGTGTGGTAAGAAGCTTGCTTCCCAAGCACATGGTTCTGGGTTCAGTCCCACTGCATGGCATCTTGGGTAAGTGTCTTCTACTATAGTCGCGGGTTGACCAAACCTTTGTGAGTGGATTTGGTACTCGGAAACTGAAAGAAGCTCATCGTATGGTGTGTGTGTATTTATGTGTCTGTGTTAGTTCTCCTACCATCACTTGACAACCAATGTTGGTGAGTTTACATCCCTGTAGCTTGGCGGTTTAGCAAAACAGAGCGATAGAATAAGTACTAGGATTGATTTGTTTGACTAAGGGCAGTGCTCCAGCATGGCTACAGTCAAGTGACTAAATCAAGTGAAAGGATAAAAGAATATACATACACA
The DNA here is from genome assembly GCF_006345805.1 of Octopus sinensis. Taxonomy (NCBI): domain Eukaryota; kingdom Metazoa; phylum Mollusca; class Cephalopoda; order Octopoda; family Octopodidae; genus Octopus; species Octopus sinensis. The sequence continues at coordinate 5,856 of NW_021833621.1, read as the reverse complement.
CACACATATATATATACACACACACACACAAATTTATATATGTACATATATGCACATGTGTATGTGTGTGTGTGTGTGTGTGTGTGTATATATATATATATATATATATATATATTACTGGGCAATAAACTATGCCTGAGAAGACCTGTTGAGTCAAGTGAAATCATTGTTGTGGTTGATGCCAATACTGCATGACTTGCACCCATGCCAGTGACAGGTCAAAAGCACCATATGACTGTGGTCAATGCCAGTGCCACCTTACCGGTGGCACATAAAAAGCACCATTTGAGCGTGGTTGATGTCGGTACTACCTGACTAGCCTCTTGCTGGTGGCATGTAAAAAGCAGCTACTACACTCACGGAGTGGTTGGCATTAGGAAGGGCATCTAGCTGTAGAAACTTTGTCAGATTAGATTGGAAACTTGTGCAGCCTCTTGGCTTGCCAGTTTCCAGTCAAACCATCCAACCCATGTCAGCATGGAATGTGGAAGTTAAACAATGATGATGGAGATGATGATGATGATGATATATAGGTGTGTATATCATCATCATCATCATTTAACGCCCATTTTCCATGCTAGCATAGGTTGGATGGTTTGACCGGGGTCTGGGAAGCCAGGAGGCTGCACCAGGCTCCAGTCTGATCTTGCAGTGTTTCTACAGCTGGATGCCCTTCCTAACGCCAACCACTCCGTGAGTGTAGTGGGTGCTTTTTACGTGCTACCAGCACAGGTGCCAGGAGAGGCTGGCAACGGCCATGATCGGTTGGTGCTTTTTACGTGCTACCAGCCAGTCAAGGTGGTGCTGGCATTGGCCACGTTCGGATGGTGCTTTTTACATGCCAACGGCAAGTATATGTGTGTATGTGAGTGTGTGTGTGTGTGTGTGTGTGTGTGTGGTGTGTGTGTGTGTGCGCATGCGCGCGTGTGGGCGTGTGCATGTGTCTGTGCCTTCATATTAGAAGTTGACAATTGACTTTTGGTATAATAAACATAACCTATCAACTCTACCTAACGTATTGAGTTCTAATTCAGATGTTTGCACAACAATAAGATACATTTTTAATAGGCTCAGAAGTTTGCTTTCCAACCACATGCTTTTGGGTTCAGCGTCTTGGGCAAAGTGTCTTCTATTAGAGCCCAGGTCAACCAAATCCTTGTGACTGGATTTGGTCGATGGAGACTGACTGAAGCTCCTCATATATATATATATATATATTTTTTATTTATGATTTAGTTTATGTCTATCATTGTTTTAATTGCATAATAGTGGTTTTTCTCTAATTTATATATATATTATATATTTATATTGTGAAATTTGATTTAATACTAATTGAATTTTTCCCTGTAAGTTTGGAGTTATACTCCCTAATATTATATTATAATAATATAATATATCATCGTCATCATCATCATCATCATCATTTAACGTCTGCCTTCTATGCTAGCATGGGTGGGACAGTTTCACAAGAGCCAGCCAGGCAGAAGCCTGTATCAGACTTCTGCGACTGTTTTGGCAGGGTATTTGCAGCTGGATGCCCTTCCTAACACCAACCACTCAGCAGAGTGGACTTAGTGTTTTTTATGTGGCACCTGCACAGGTGAGGTCAGTTTTGGTAAGGTTTTTACAGCTGGATGCACTTCTGAACACCAACCACTTTACAGTGTGGACTGGGTGCTTTTAAGTGGCACCTTCTCTGATAGGATCACCAAGTATTTACTCTTTACTCTTTCTCTTTTACTTGTTTCAGTCATTTGACTGCAGCCATGCTGGAGCACCGCCTTTAGTCGAGTAAATCGACCCCAGAACTTATTCTTTGTAAGCCTAGAACTTATTCTATCGGTCTCTTTTGCCGAACCGCTAAGTGACGGGGACGTAAACAAACCAGCATTGGTTATCAAGCGATGTTGGGGGGGACAAACACAGACACACAAACACACATATATATATATATATATATTATATATATATATACGATGGGCTTCTTTCAGTTTCCGTCTACCAAATCCACTCACAAGGCTTTGGTTGGCCCAAGGCTATAGTAGAAGACACTTGCCCAAGGTGCCACACAGTGGGACTGAACTCGGAACTGTGTGGTTGGTAAGCAAGCTACTTACCACACAGCCACTCCTACTTGCAAGACATTGATAAAAAAAAATTCTAAGAGCGGTGGAGGAATTGGAGGAGGTGAGGATGAAAAGGTTATAGTGAGACAGATATAAGTGTCTTGCTGTAGAGGAAGTACAAAGTTACCCGGCCAGAGAGAGAGGGAAAGGTCTGGAATGAAGACAGAAACAGGTGTGCTACCAGAAAGAAAGTACATGGTTGCCCAACGTGAGGGAAGTCCAGAAGGGGAGAGAGTGGGAGAGAGCAGGATAGAGATGGTGGCAAAATGCTGGACATACTCACAAGGAACAGGAATCAGAATATAAATGGGATAATTGAGTAAAGGAAGAGAGAGATATAGATGGTAGTAAGTACCAGGGTATACCCTTGAGGTTTGAAATGCTATAATATATGTAACAGGATATTGTAAAGGGAGTGTGATTAAAGAGTTCGGGTAAGTGGTGAAAGACCAGGGTATATATCGAGGTTGGAGGGGCTACTGGATAGTAATGATACAGAGGAAGAGGGGTGTGGGGATAGGATTGGGGGAGTGAGAGCTTGGTATGGTGAATGAAGGAGGAAATGTGAGAAAGAGAAGAGATGTAGAGTGGTTTGTTGGGGTGGGGGTGAAGGAAACGGTTTCTTGTTACGGGTGGGTGTTGTAAACACCAGGTCGGGTGGGTGGGGGGGCAAGCAGATGGCAATAATAGAGTGAGAAAGAGCATGTGGGTAGAACGCAACGCACAGGTCAGAGGTAGGTGGAGAGCAATGATATAGTGACACATGGCCAAGGAGACAGGATTGGGGAGTGGGAGGTAATCATAGTACATGAAGCACACACATACACACACATATATATATGTGTGTGTGTGTAGATATGTATACTCTTTTTACTCTTTTACTTGTTTCAGTCATTTGACTGTGGCCATGCTGGAGCACCGCCTTTAGTCGAGCAAATCGACCCTGGAACTTATTCTTTGTAAGCCCAGTACTTATTCTATCGGTCTCTTTTGCCGAACCGCTAAGTGACGGGGACGTAAACACACCAGCATCGGTTGTCAAGCAATGCTAGGGGGACAAACACAGACACACAAACACACACACATACACATATATATATATACATATATACACATTGGGCTTCTTTCAGTTTCCGTCTACCAAATCCACTCACAAGGCATTGGTCAGCCCGGGGTCATAGCAGAAGACACTTGCCTAAGATGCCACGCAGTGGGACTGAACCCAGAACCATGTGGTTGGTTAGCAAGCTACTTACCACAGTCACTCCTGCTTCTGTATGTGTGTTTGTGTCTGTGTTTGTCCCCCACTACTACTTGGTAACTGGTGCTGGTCTGTTTATGGCCCGAAAACTTAGCAGTTTGGCAAATGATACCAATAGAATAAGCATTAGAATTAAAGTAAATAAGTACTGACGATTCGATTCGTTTGTTTAAAAGTTCTCCAGGGTGGTGCTCCAGCATGGTCACAGTCTAATGACTGAAGCAACTAAAAGATAAAAGACGTGTGTGTGCTTGTGTGTGTGTGTATGTGTGTGCGCATGTATGTGTTTGTGTGGCAGTGTGAATGTGTGTGAGAGTGAGTGAGTGAATGTGTGTGTATATGTGTGTGTATGTGTGTGTGCATGTGTGTGAGTGTGAGTGTGTGTGAGTGTGTTAATCTGCATGTGTGATTGTTTTGTGTGAATGTGTGTGTGCATGTGTGTGTATGTGAATGTGTGTATGTGTATGTATGTGTGTGTGTATGTGAACGTGTGTGTGTGTATGTGTGTGTGTGTTGTGTGTGTGTGTGTGTATATCTGTGTGAATGTGTGTGTCATTGACCTTAAAACTCTCTGTTTTTAACATTCGATCTAGAAGTCCCATGTTTTTTTTTCTTTTTGGTACTTGCATTATGCTGTCCTTTCTCTTTGCTCTTTTATATTCCCTGCAGTATTTTGCTGTCAATGCCACCAAATTGAACAATATCGTTGATAAGGAACTGAAAATGTGATGATTTTTGTTTGATCACTGATGAGGGGGTTGAGCAGCACATCCACGTTCTTTGTGCTTTTTTCTTCCTGTTTTCTGTGCATACCTTTTGTTGTTTACCATGCAACATTTTACACCTGCCTTCTCCTTCCTTCTCCCTCTCACTATCTCTATCTTTCTGTCTGTCTGTCTTTCTTTCTCTCTATATATATACACACACACATGCATGTGTGTACACACCTACAGGGTGTGATGGGTAAATAGTCACCATTTTATATTTTTTAATTTCGCGCATGTGCATCGTTTGTTTTTGATTTTGTTGACTACTCAGTATAGTAGGGTCAGTTGGGCACTGTCTGTGAGAAAAACAGCACCACGACACAATTCAGTCTGCCAGAAATTTGGAAACGACATGTTGTATGCTTGGCATTCACACCAACAGTTTGTATACAAATATTTCAGAGTGTTTTGGTGTCAATCTGAGGACATGTATCGAGAGTGATAAAAATCAAACATCCAGTCAACATCATGCTGTTTAGAGTGATCACGAGTGATGGTGACATTATGCCTCCATTCATTTTCCCACAAGGCCTCAGACTCAACATGGAGGCCTACATCAAGTGCCTGGAGGAGGTAGTGCTGCCCTGGGTCAAGAGGGTGTTTCTGGAACACCCAATGTGGGCAACAGGGCTCTGCACCATGCTACATAAGTAGGAGAACCCAGTCATGGCTGTCTGACAATTTCTGCAACCACATCACACCTAACATCTGACCAACTAACTTCCCAGACTGCAACCCCTTTGATTATTATGTGTGGAGCACAGTTGAGTGAGAGACCAACAAAATTCCTTGTAACACCATAGATGAACTGAAGGCAAGGATTATGGCAGCATTCATCAATTTAAAACAAGGAGACTGTCCAAAAGAGTTGCAGGAGATTCCGAAGTCGTCTGGAGGCGGCTGTTGAAGCCAATGGCAATTTTATCGAATAAATTTACTCTTTAGTATTTCAGGATATTTTTATGTAATTTTGGTAAATATATCCGTTAAAATGAGATGTCAGTGTTATTTTCATTTTTGCGTAATTTAGACGACAATATATTGACTGCATTAAGGCGGTGAGATGGCAGAAATGTTAGCATTCTGGGTGAAATGCTTAGTGGTATTTCATATGTCTTTATGTTCAGAGTTCAAATTCCGCTTTTGGGGTTGATAAGTTAAGTACCAGTTGCATACTGGGATGGATCTAATCGACTGCCCCCCTCCTCCAAAATTTCGAACCTTGTGCCTAGAGAAAAAAGAATATATTCACTGCATCCTCTATGTGTGTGTGTGTGTATGCGTGTGTGTGTGTGTGTGCATGTGTGTGCGTGTGTGTGTGTGCGTGTGCGTGTGTGTGCGTCTGTGTGTGTGTGCGTGTGTGTGTGTGTGTGTGTGTGTGTGTGTGTTTGTGTGTATATTAATAATAAGCAGATGTAGCAGAGTGACTCAAAGTTCTTTGAGTTCTATTTTTCCTGTTTGCATCGAAGCATACACACACACAGACACAGACACAGACACACACACACACAAACACACACACACGTGTACATTCACCAATGATGCTTCCATTAAATGAAATTAGTATGTTTTATTTTCTTTACTTCACTATCACTATGTTTATCAGAGAAATGTAGAACAGTTTTTATGCAGATCAAGTTCTTTTAATATTGAAGAAAATATGCACTTATTTAATATACAGTATGCTTACTGTGTCACATAT